>NW_015542400.1:398218-416224 GCF_001515605.1 Sinocyclocheilus anshuiensis | reverse complement strand
CCAGCAATATTGCCAATTGCATGCGTTTGGAAAGGAACTACTTGATTGTTTGACCAGTGCCAGACAGAAGTATTTGAGAAACCTGTTTGAAACCAGTAATTTTTTAGTGACACAATATTTCGTACACTAATGGCACAGAAGATAAACTGTAAAAAGTGATAAACTGCAATTGTTACCTTAAAGAGATATTTCTACCTGATTTTACTAATACTATTATTATTATTATTATTATTATTATTATTATTATGGAATAATTGAATGGATTTAGGTTGATTCGGTGTTAAATGTAAAATATTTTTTTATGTGAATAAAACCAGGTAATACCGATGTTACTTTTTTTTTCAGTATATTTACACACCTTTAAATTCACAGAAGCCAAAAACAGACTAAAGGCTTGTTCACACCGGGACGAATATCGCATGCGATTATCGCCGACGTTTAACGCCTTGTGACTAAACAAAGGGTGCCAATGTGAGTGTGCACACCAATGCGCAAAACGCGAGGCGTAAAAGCGTAATTTTTTAAAAAACGCCTCGACCTTGTTTTTTTGGTTTGACGCGCCGCGTTAAAAGCAGAGAGATCTTCGAAATTCAAGCCTACTGCTTGCTTTTGAAAGAAACAGTGAGCCGTGAGTAAAATCTGGGAGCGATTTGTAGATCAGCACAAAGTGATTTGGTGATTAGCACCTGTGCGCTGATCCAAAACCTCAGCAGCCTGTAAGGTTGAAATCTAAGACCTTTTCTAAGCTCAGTATCGACCGAGCTCCTCATGATGCCTAACCTTATCAAACAGTTTACAAGATGCATTCTCAAATGCTTCATCTCAGTTAATTCCCAGTAAAAATAAACCAAAAGCCAAATCGTTGTATAAAAATTCACAAATTTGAAGAATGTGCTGATATAAATTTTCCTTTAAACAAGGCAGTCAAACAAATGTCAGTCACCCATGTGTTATTGCCTTATAAACTTCATGGGATCATATGATTTTCGCCGTATATAATTTCATTGTGAATTTTTGTTGCAATGCACAAAGGTTGAAACAGACACAACCTGACACAGCAATATTGCCAATTGCATGCGTTTGGAAAGGAACTACTTGATTGTTTGACCAGTGCCAGACAGAAGTATTTGAGAAACCTGTTTGAAACCAGTAATTTTTTAGTGACACAATATTTCGTACACTAATGGCACAGAAGATAAACTGTAAAAAGTGATAAACTGCAATTGTTACCTTAAAGAGATATTTCTACCTGATTTTACTAATACTATTATTATTATTATTATTATTATTATTATTATTATGGAATAATTGAATGGATTTAGGTTGATTCGGTGTTAAATGTAAAATATTTTTTTATGTGAATAAAACCAGGTAATACCGATGTTACTTTTTTTTTCAGTATATTTACACACCTTTAAATTCACAGAAGCCAAAAACAGACTAAAGGCTTGTTCACACCGGGACGAATATCGCATGCGATTATCGCCGACGTTTAACGCCTTGTGACTAAACAAAGGGTGCCAATGTGAGTGTGCACACCAATGCGCAAAACGCGAGGCGTAAAAGCGTAATTTTTTAAAAAACGCCTCGACCTTGTTTTTTTGGTTTGACGCGCCGCGTTAAAAACTGGCCGACCAATGAGATTGCCGCTTTTGTTCACGTGCCTGGAGCTGCTGAAGTTACAGTAAAACACGACTTGGTGGCGCTCAAGCACAAAACGGTCTTGCTGAGCACACATTGATACCTAACGACGAAGAGGAAGTAAGTAGACCAAGAAGATGCCAAGAAGAGGAATTGCAGATCAAATAGGATTCGATGTGTACCGGGGTATTTCTGTTTTTCATTAAGCGCCATCTAATGTCAGGGAGTGAATTTGCACGTTCACTCGGCTCATCGCCTGCGAAAATCACTTGGGTATGAACACAAAAGATGCGTCGAAAAACGTCGTCGATAAGCGCGCGCGATAATCGTCCCGGTGTGTATGAGGCTTAAGGGCCAGAGAATGTGTGGAAATTGAAAATATGACTATTTTATGCACAAAAAACTATAAACATTATATTGTACAGTAAGAATGGATATTTTTAAATTAAACTGAATGTTTTTTAATCATTATATAATTAAATTATATTACATTATATAATATTTTAAGTGAATATTAGATGACGGTAAATGTAATCATCTTAAAAAGGTTCACTGATTTGCTATATATCAAACTTCTAATTATGGCCAAATCTTTTTCCAAAGCAACGTGGGATTCCAGTGAGCCATGAAGACATCAGCTGACCTACTAAAGCTAGTCTTCATTCATTGTGTCAGTTTCAGGTTATCCAAAGCTGTGCTGTATTTCTACTTAACATTGGCTTAGAACTGAGCATTTTAAAAGTTAAAAAGTAAAAAAAAAAGTTGATCACTGCTTTTTGAAAAGGGAGTTTTGAAAGTGAGCGCCCAGTTATTTTCTTCATGTGACAATGAAGAGCCAGTGAACTTACTGAAGCATGTACATTTGTTCTTCCGGCCTATTATTCCTGTGCCCGGAACCCTAGAGTGCCAATAACAGCACAACAGCGAAAAGATACAGCCCGTTTACCTCTGAACTTGAGCGCTTAGTCAGAAACTGCTGTTCACATCTATATAATTATAAATGTGGAAGTTCAGGTTATTTCAGTGTTCTCAGTGGTCTCTGAAAGGGGAAGAAACAACTTACATGAGTTTCAGTGGCGTTGCAGTAGCAATGGTATAAACATAGCTATTTGTTTAGCAGCGTGACAGTAGCTCAGCTGTTCCAAAAATAGCGTGCCGCAACAACCAGCTATTTTTTCCCATAAAGTTCGGTTGTAACAGGATGCTGCACGTTCACTTAAAGTTAATATTTAAAACTTAATTTAATAATAATAATAAATAATTAATTAACTTTAGCAAATCTCAAAATTAATATCTGTTTTTCATACTGTACATTATAATGTTGTGATTCAAAAACTTACCTGTAACTTGTTACTTGTAGTTTTTAATGCTTTATTTTGTCACGGTTGTGGTGCCAATACAACACAAATGGCTCCGGTATTCAATCTAAATAGTATAGAAGCTTGCTTCTACCACTGAATAAAAATAAAAAAGGTAATGGCATCTTTTTATTCCACAATTCTGACTTTTTCGCAATTTCAAGTTTACTTCTCGCAATTTCGACTTTTTTCTCAAAATTGTGTGAAATAAACTCGCAATTCTGACTATTTTTTTTCTTGCAATTCTGATTTTTTTTTTTTTTCAATTCTGACTTTTCATGCAATTGCCAGTTTATCTCAAAATTCTGACTTTATAACTTGAAATTGCATGACAAAAGTCAGAATTGCAAGAAACAAAACATCAGAATTGCGAGTTTATATCTCACAGTTCTGGGAAAAAAAAGGTCAGAATCAAAAATCAAATTGATGTGACATTAACACGTGCTCCTGAGAGCCGATCTCCCATTCTATAACACATGAAACAAATGACTATGTCCAGTTTAATGCCAAAAGAGCTATGCTATATTGCACTGTCAATGTGTCTACAAAAAAAAGGATTAATTCAAACTATAGTCCCATATAGCCAGACCTAGTCTATAGCCTCGAATATACTTTATAATCAAACTATCATAACAGTGTAACCCAAACAGGGAGGAATTAGTAACTATGGAGACAGGAGCTAAAGTGAAGGGAAACTAAACTGAAACTAAACATGACCCTGACATTATTGATATCAGCCAGAATATTTGGGAAAGAAAAAAAAATGAATAAATACATAAATAAATAAATTCCAGCTGTTTATCAAATGTTTTAATTTGGGTGATTTTCAGTTTTAGTCCACCATGTAGATACATGTTTAATTAAAACTACTGTAGATTTAAATTTTTTAATGAAAATGTGAGTAATGTGAAAAACTGCTGCTTTGCAGTTATTAAGGTGTTGTTAGGTTTTTCTTACTGGCTCAGAATTGTGAAGTTTTGAAGTCTTTATGACAATATAAGATTAATTCCAAGATTTTCTAGCAAGTAAAAGAATGGTGGGAAAAGGAATAGCATACTTTACCATTTTAAAAGTTACTTGTAACTTACTATTTTTGATAAAGCTTTACTGTAGTTGTACTACAAGTAGCAAAAGTTTCAAAGTAGCTTCCTCAGGACTGAATTTCAGGTCTTCACTCATAGCCTTTCATTGCATTCTTCTCGTTGAGGTTTTTCCTTTGGGGTGTCTGTTAGGTACAGGCACCCTCCCCCAGCCCTTCTGCCTCGTCCAGATAACAGTGATCACCCGCTGCCTGCTTACTGACTAGCAATCAATACCATTCAGCACGTCCGTTGGGTGGCACCAAGAGTGGCAGGTGTTTTCACGGTCTGACCGAGGAAAAAGTAGCTTACATGTGCTGGCAAACACAATCAAACACTTGCTGCAAGTGTTCGAACAGCACAAAAGCACACAGACACAAGCAAGCGCAAAAGCACATGCATGTAGGGTTAAAGTTATCTGTCACGGCTTGCCGTAATAATGGGATTTCCTTGCTGACCTCAAATCCTCTTCCTATCGAGCAGAAGCAGAGATCCCAACGCCTCTGCCAGCATGCACTCATCTCGGGACGCGTGCTGTTGGTTTTTGCCCTCCCTTTCTTTTGCAAACATCACACGTGGCACATGTTTAGCATGTTGGCACGGCAAGCTCATGAATAATTTGAGTGATTCATTTCTGCTTGGGGAAAGCAAACGATGCTTGAAGCAGTTCTAAGAGGATCAAAGTGCATATTGATCCAGATTTCGTTGAATCTGGATTTTGTATCATTATCTCTTTAGAGGCTAATTTGCCTGACTGATCATTAGCACAAACACTGCTTTCAAATGAAAGAAAAGTTACAAGCCAAACAATTACTTGCATTACATTGTAAACACACAATGAAATGTTAAAGTCAACATGAAATCAAAATGACCCTATTTCCTTAAGGGTTAAGTGTTATTTCCTAAATTAAATAATTGACATTTTTCATACTGTCATTGTACTAAAGCAAATTATTAATATATTATCTGGAAAATATTAAACTAGCCAGTTGTATCATATTTGTGCCTGTATCAAATTTCTAAGGCCTCTTAATTATCAACATCATGAAACACCTGTTGTACACAATCTACAACATGACTTCTGTCATCTGATTGATAGTTTATGCCTTTTTTTTTTTTAGCAAGTAAAAGGCTTTTTAGTATTATTCTAAAATGTTCACTTTCAGGGCTGTACTGTTAGAAAGATCTCATGGATTTTAATTACAAGCTATCAAATTGTCATATTACTTTTTGGCCATATTTGGCATAGTGCTGTGTTCAAAATATCGATACGACGATGTATCGTCACAGAGATTTGACGATACGAGTATCGATACAGCTGGCCCTGTATCGATATTGTGGCACGTGTGCAGCAGTGGACCGCGCTTAATTTGTTTAAAATTTTACAACGTTTTAAATTGAATAGAAAAGTGCGAGGTTTCTAAAAAAGAATGAATAGAGCATATATAGGCTACAACAAGGTTTAATCTGGCCGCAGAGGAACACAACTGGGTTGCCTGATATAAAGAGACGTAATCCCCAAAATAGAGCTTTACACTTACGCAATACGGAAATATCTGCTAAATGTGCTACTAATCTTTGTCAACCTGGCAACCCTGTGCACGTGCTCTCTCTCCACTGTGGATAAATGCACTTGCTTTCTGAAAACAGCGGTTAGCTTTTCGTTTAGGTAACACAAAGTGAAAGATAGAATTTATGCTGAAAATGCCTATAAAATCTTCAGAATTTTGCCTTTTGATCAGTGTGTTTTTAGTAGCATTGACTTTTTGAATTTGTTTTTATTTTTATATTTTCATTTAATTTCATTTGAAGTTTTAGTCATTTTATTAGTTTTTTTGTGTCTTTGTAGTTTTAGTTAACTAACTGAAATAAAATAATTTTTACAAAATGTTATTTAAAATAACGTTTTTTTATGATGTCAGTTTTAATTTTAGTTAACTACATTAACTCCATTTTTGGTCTTTTTATTAGAATTTTTCAGAATTAAACAGGTGTTTTTTTTTTTTTTTTTTAGATTTTTTGTTTAAAGTTTCAAAGAACTGTTCCATTAAAAAAATGATATTGCATATGTCAGCTTTATAGGGTTGACTTAATATTATCTGTGACGTATAAACTTGAAAAGTAAAATTTTAAAATCATTTAATTTCAAATTTATATGTATAATGTTTTTCACAATAAATATGATTTTAAACCAGTGTCCAACAAACTCCAGCAAAATCAAACAGTAATACTGTCAAATTCTTTAAATGTGTTCAAAAACATGTTTAATTAATATATTCAATTATATAGTTTTGACAGTGATTTTATTCATTCATTGAGAAAGGGTATGAAGTATAAAAAAAAAAAAAAAAGCCTGACACTGAGGTTACTGGGACCTTTTTCCAGTAATATCAAAAGATTTATAATGGAATATTAAACAATGACTCACTGCAGATGTAATGCTTCAGCATTTTTCTTTGCAAAGTTCTATTAATTCCAATATTTTACCAAAGTATGTGCTCATATGCATTCAAAAAGGTTTGGGCAAAGCCCTGAATATTCACACACCAAACAGCTTCTTTTTGCGAAGTTTACTTGGACAAATCCACAATGCATTCGTTGTTTGACATGTAAATCTAACTACTGACCGAAAGTGCTGCATGCACATTTATGTTGCACTCCTTTCCAAGATTCGTCACAGATTCCTCATTCATAATGAGAGCTGACGGAAAGAGGTCATGGAGTCACCTCCGTAACCTGTCAGCCGGAATAACGGATGCGGTTCTTTCAGGTCAAATGTCATATAACTAAAGCTGTGAGCCAGGTGCAGGTTTAATAAATCTGCAAAAATGTCAACGATTCTGTGTTTTTCTGTCAATATGGGGTGCTGTGTGTACATTAATGAGGAAAAAAAATTAACTTAAATGATTTTAGCAAATGGCTGCAATATAACAAAGAGTGAAAAATGTAAGGGGGTCTGAATACTTTCCGTACCCACTGTATATCATGTGTCAACCTTTATAAACGCAAAAGTCAGTTGGCATGGTGGTTTGCTGCTATTTAGCGTAGTCCTGCAGTCTTATCCATGTACATTACTGTTTATTTATAACAGTTTAATTCATTCAATACATCTACATGAAATCTATTGGTCTCATTAAAGGAAAACATCAGAGAACAAGACTATTTTTTCAAGCCTTGTTGGCCTGAATTTTCTGTTGATGGTGAATCTGTTACAATGCAATTGATATTTTATTTCTCCCATTTTGTATTTTCCTTTATAACTACAAATGCATTGGTTCCTCATATTGTTTTGGGAGTCTCCTACAGTAAGTTTACATGCATGCAAGGTCAAAAAAACGCTTTTGTTTTTGTTTTTTTTCAAAATATGCATTCAATATCACCTCATTTTCTAAAGATTCTCAAACGATTCGTTCAAAGCAGTTCTAAGATTCAGTTTTTCTAAACCCCTCCTTTCCGTGAACCTACTCTGCTCTGATTGGTCAATATTCGAAATGGCATAATAGGGGCACTTTAAAAGCGTAATTTAATGTTATGCCCCCATACTTGACTGTTTCACTGTTCTGAGATGTTATATTTCCTCAAGGCAACTTAAAATTCCCCATGAATCTAATAATCTATAGCGACTCAATTATCATTCATGTGACAAAAACGTTTACTGCTATATGTGTGAGAATACCACTTTAACAGCACTATTACTATAGCTTTTGTAACTTACCACTGTTTGTACATCGGACATTAATGATACCTAAAATCATGGAACTTGTTGAGGAAAAGGTGTGATATAACTCTTTTCATCAGACTTCATACTTACATTGAAGGAGCCATATCTAGAAACAATACCAAGTGGTTTGACTTGGCAGGACCAGTATTGGTCAGCCAGAACATTTTAGAAACCACCCGAAAAGACACTTAGCATAATGACTTTTCTCAGGTAAGGGATTGAAAAATCTACATACTAGGGGTGTGCAATATTTATAGTCTATGATAATATCGCAGTTGTTATTTTAATGATATGCAAGCTGATATTATTGAGTATGTCACTCACTTTGCAAAAAAACAAGCAAAAACATATCTTGAGAGTCCAAAAGCATTCACTGCGTGATGAAGCCTATGAGAATGCAGTTAGATTGCCCATATAATTCAAGTTATGAAAGCAAATCACACATGTGAATGTGATGATAATTTTATACAACAGTTAAAAATAAGAAGTGAATATATTGAGCGAGTTACTTTTTTTTCTCCGTTTAGCCAACAAATAATGGTTCCAAACAAAGCTGGAGCAGAACATTTGCATGTCTTGTGTGGTGTTTCATTCCTGAATGAATATGTTTTTGAACAAGTCAATTCATAAAGACAGCCACTTGCTTCTAAATGAATCAGACATTTTGAATGAATTGTTTGAATGAATGATTCATTGAATCACTCATTATGGGACTTGCCGCCACCTACTGGCGGTTAGTGTCATATTTATTTTTTTATTTGACAGACCTAAACCAGCCCAAAAGCCTAGTACCAGCACAAAAAACCCAATTCAGTCAATATCGCACACCACTAGTACATATCTAATTATATTTAACATAGTGTCAGACTCTGTTCCATGTTTTGTGTGTGTCTTGCTCCCCATTCCTCGTTCCTCGTTTGTGTGCATTGTGACAGAACAGCGGACCAAACAGTAAGCGGCATCCCTTCCCCGTGTTTAATTTCCGTGTTTTTTTGCAAGTTTTTTTGTTTCCTGGTTTTTCCTCCCCGCGGCGATGTAAATTGCCGCTCGCGTCGCCGCCCTAGCTCGGCTCGATCTCCCCCTTGGTAAAGTATTCTCCAGCGTCTCCTCGTTCCTCGTGTGTGTGCATCGTGACACATAGGGCCTTCAACACTACAGTAGTGAAGTCCCTTATAAAAAGGAGTACACTTCAGCATCATTTTACTCATTTTACATTGTATTTATTGTGGAAATGATGTACTTTAAAATAATATTATTAAGTGTGAACTGAATGTAATGTTTTGGGACACTTGATTGCATGTTAACTGCAATTAAATGAAAATGTATTATACTTTAAATTTATACCAAATGCAATTAGTTGAAGTTAAGATTGCTTTTCTGACCCACTTTAGTAGGACTTAAGTACATCTTTGTATGAAATTTCATAATTAATTTTATTGTCTTTAACATATGGTTAGTGTACAGCCAAATGTACTGACAAGCATTTATGAACTAAAATATACAGTACTTTAAAGTCATTTCCATTGAAACTTGTAGTTAACTATACTTGTAATTACACATTTGTAATGATGAAGTTGCAATTGTGTACATTTAAAATATATTACCTTTAAATCTCACACTATAGTTAGAATAATAAAATACTTTACATGTGCTTTAGCATGTTAGTCAGCACATCAAAATACATGTTCTTTAAACCACAACAAAAGGTTATATAAAGAGTACATTTACATTTCATTAAGTGTACTTAAGTGTGTTTAGAAACATAATCATGAAAGTGTATTTAAGTACACTTGCAATAAGTGGCCTTATATTTCAGTAATATTATCTGCAAGTACAGTTATTTAAAAAAATTATTTTAAGATTTCAAGTACACTGCATTCAATACAATTAAGCACACTTCTTTTTCACAAGGGTTAAACTAAAAGTAGTCGCAGTTTTATATAAAGTTAATATCTCACTGCAATAATTGCTTTGGGTAAACCATGCATGCATAACCATTTTATTATGTTGCTCACGCAGTTTTGAGCACTTTCCTGTTGCAGACCAGCATTCAGTTTCATTGTTGCAGCAGCATGTTAAAAATTATTTCATTTTCTTTTTTTAGTTTGACCTCCAGACTTCTTTTTTCCTCTCTGGTTGCTGTGTCAGCATCAGCCATCGCAAAAGCCAGAATCTCTAACGTAGGATTCCGCCAGAGGTGGGAAACGAGAAAGAAAGAAATCTTCCTGACTTTGTTGGGAACTTCTTTGTCGCAGTTGCTAGGAGACGGGAGCTATGTGGCTGAACACTGCATTGAGACTGGGATAGGGAGGGTGGAGAATAGATATGGGACGGGCCCAAGAATACAAAAGTTGGGGGAAGGCTTGAAAGATTATACACCATTGAGACCAAACTCCTTATTTATTTGTTTTTGCATCTTCACACTAAGAAAAGTCCTTCTAATGGCCCTTAAATGTCTTAGCTGCCAGAGACTGGACATGAATACATCCTCCTCTTTGCCAGATTGGCATTAGGCTTTTGATAGGCCTTAGGAAGTTCTGGAAAACCTAAATATATTTTTATATACACACACACACACACATATATATATATATATACATATATAAATGATCTATCTATCTATATATCTATCTATCTATTTGTGTGTGTATCAGCTAACTGCTAATAAAAATAAAATAATAAAAATAAGAAAGAAAGAAATAAAGCATCACCAACAATTTAAAACAAATTATTATTTTATATTTTCAAACATAATTTCTGAACACTTCACTTCTGTTATTGGTTGTACAAACAGATAGCCCCACTAGGCCTGGGCGATAAAACGGTATCGATATTTATCGACGGTACACCCTCTTCGATAGCGATAGAAAATGTTTTCGATATAGCACACAATATAGGCACACAAAATATTAGAGAAATATAGTAGCTCAATGCGTAGAAGATCTTGATTAGGTTAAAACCATAGACTGGTTAAAACCGAAACCAAGCCATTCACACAGAACGCATATTCAGCGCATTTTTTAGACGGACAAGTATGACTGCTGCTCTCACGTCTCACAGAAGAGTTGTATAGAAAGCCATGCAAAGTTAAAACAGTTTAAACTTTTAGAAAACGCGTCACAAATTTGTGGAGGTTTATTCCGTTTCACTGCATCTCATATGTTTTTAAAGGCAATCTGTGTGATGAGCTATTCGGCTCTTTGTATTAAGCAATGCATAAATACATGATGCTGTTTTGTTCATAATTGTTTATGCAATTTACGAAATTATGTTGCGCTGCATTATTTTGCTCATTGTGCCCTCCTGTGGCTTCGGGAGACAAGCCAAAAGTTTCCTTCAGACCTATTTAATCTGCATATAAAACATTAGAAATTAGATATTTGTTTAATTTTTATTTTGTGTTTGACTGTTAAAACAAAAAATATTTGTTGTTTGTCTCAATAAATTGGCTTAATTTAAAAATACAGTGGTTAAATTTAAACTTTTTTTTTCTATTGCTCTTTGTTTTAAAAAAGGTTATAAAAATAATATAACCTCAATAATTATCGATACCGAACGATATGAAACATTATATCGTTGATACATTTTTTAGATATATCGCCCAGCCCTAAGCCCCACCCAAATTAATTAATTAATTAATTTTTTGGAAATCAACCTAAAGATGTCTTCATTTTTGTTCTCTTTGCATATTTGGTTGAAAGATTAAATAAACAAACAAATAAACACACACTTAAGCAGGTTTTTATGTGAAACTGCGTGACAGTCATAGCAACAGTTAATGACATTCTATACGTTTTGCTTAAATTTTTTCCTGCACACACAAACACACCTGCTCGCTGTGTTTCATGCTGACACTTGCTGGTTGAATGAAAAGCAGCATTAGCTGAGACAAAGGGTGTGTATCTAGCACATGTTCGACTGCTGTCTTTTGTACAGCACAAACAGATCCATGTCACGAGATCCCTCCTGTTTACCTTTCCAACAAAAGCAAAACATGTGGGGTTGTCTTTGTGTGCATCACACTTTAAATATTGTAAACAGCTACATCTCATGTTTCGTATACTGTTTTGTTTTAACTAATAGAGAACAATTGCAAAATTTGGCCCTAAAATTAAACTAAAACACATTCTCCTTATCCTATTAGGATTTTCCCCATATGTCCACTATGTTGAAACTGTTTTGCTTACTGTACCTTTAAGACTAATGTATGTAAATGTTATGTGTTATGATTGGCTAACTTATATGGTGCAGTTCATCAGGGAGGGCCGAATAGCAGGATGTGGATGGACATGGTTGTGACATCATAACATGAAGACTTCTGCAATTTAGTTTTAATAAATGGTCATTTTGGACTGGGAAATTAGTTTGGAGTTGTGAATGTCACATAGTAGATCAAGTTCTTTTAGAAGAGCAAGAAAATCGTCTCAGATTACTTATGTAACCATGGTTCCCTGAGTAGGGAACGAGACACTGCGTCCTCTAGGGGTCGCTATGGGGAACGCCTCGTCGTGACCCGTGTCTGAAGCATACATTGAAAAAACACGGGTCACGACGAGGCGTTCCCCATAGCGACCCCTAGAGGACGCAGTTCGAAGTTCCCATGAAAGGGAACCTGTTTTTCATGATATGCCGACATTAATTTTCATCATTGTTCCTTGTTTTCTCTGTTTTTCACTCTTGTCATCTCACACTTCAGACTGACTGTTTATCCATGTGAAAGTGATTAACAGGATATTGAGAGTTATATAGAGAGCGTTGAGGTTAAAGCCTCTTTCATTGTGCACAGTGTGACGTCTGATGTTTCTCATTTGTGATCAGAGAAAAAGGCCAAACAAAGTAGTTTCGCTTTCACAACGAAACACGCAGCGGGCTAGAGTGAGCGGCAACCTAGCAACCTAGCGGGCTAGTGGCAACCACATATGGCGACCCCGGGCTGGAATCCGCTTCGTCCACGGTGAAAGCCGATCCGGCGATCCACAGCGCGAAGTTGATGTATTTCCTCAGTGACCAGCACGGATCAGCTCTAGGCATGACGAAGCGGATATCGTCCTCTTTTGGAAGGCCAAACAAAGTAGTTTCGCTTTCACAACGAAACACACAGCGTCTTCACGACATGGCGGCAGCAACAATACTACAGCGAGAATAAAAGTTACGCCTTCTTTCTTTGCGTGAACATTTGGGCGGCGTTATGCAAATCTTCCCACATCGTGACGTAGACATGTGGGGGCGTGTTAGAACGAGCTGTTTTGAGCTGTTTAGAACTCTTAACTTTTATAAAGAATATCTCTTTGGATTTAAGACTTTAGTCTTTGCAACTTTACAGATCTTCTTTATGCACCAAGAGCTTGTAACACTTCAAAGAGAAAGGAAAAATTGAAATCGCATCATATGACCCCTTTAATATCACTTGTTTTGTTTATTTAATTATTGTATAAATGCAGTATCATATAATGTTATTCCAGATTACAATGCATTTGATTAGCAATTTAAATGTTATTTTAGAAAATGCATTTTATAATACATCATGTCAACTGAAATGTCATGTCAGCCACTTCTGCTATGTAGACAGTATATTTGCAGAACATCTGTCCACAGAGAGTAAACAAAGAGGGCAAAGGACACAGAGCCAACATGACAAAAGACAAACCAGAGACAGAGTTTGCTACAGGGCTACTTGCTCGTGCTTTGCTAATTGTATCCTTATGTATAATTCTGACTTGATGTTTGACAATTTTAATCATATGCATATTCTAAAGGCTCTGAATACTGCCGTCTAAACAACCATAATCTCCTGTAAGTGCTCTGTGCTGATTAATTATTAATGCTGCACCAGCCATTCAGTGTTTGGTGGATGAGTCGATTATGCAAATTTAGGTTCACAATGTCTGACATGTAGAAAAATTGCAGACTATTCTGACTTTTGTGTGCAGATAACAACATAGACTCGTCGTTGAAAAAAAAATACTGTACCTACATTTTTGCAAAACTCCAAAAACTTTCCTATACCTACAATTCACTGCAGTTTCCAGCTGAAATGAACACTAGTTATTGATTAATAAAGACTTAATTCGCACTTTAACAGTGCATAAAAAATTAATTAATTTTGGAGTTTGCATCACATAACCAACTCCTTATGGCTTTTCTGATATAGTAAACTTGCTTGGTAGCTCACCTGATGCAGCATTGCACTTGCAATGCCGAACGCTCTGGTATGAATCCCTTAAAACACAAGTCGTGATAACATGTTATTCTTTTAGGTGTGACATCCCTTTAGGTGTGACATCCCTTTTAGGTGTGACATCCCACAGAATTGTGTTGGTTTGAGTCAGCTAGTGGGACAGTACCTTTAGTCAGTTAGTTGTAGTGAATCATGTTGTAGTTGCTGACATTGCAGGAATTAAGTATCCGGTTATAACTCACTTCCTACCCTATTATTATTTCCTTTTCCTGTGGCATACCATCCTCCTTTCTGAAGGACTTGTGTATCAGTGTCGGAAATCCACTTTCATGGTCCATCGTTGCTCCATCAAAATCTGCTTCCTGTATGCATGTTACTACAGCAGAGAAAACACAACAAGCTTTATTTCATTGGCATTTAGACATTCTATGTATGCCTTGAGAGCTGCAAACAGAAGAAATGTATTCCAGCGGCCATTTCTGGAAGGTTAAACAAGTCATTTCATGCTCATTGAGTTGCTAACACTGCTGTAACTGTACTGCTGCTGTAAGTGCCAACAGCGCAGCCACCGCACAAATCCCAGCTGGCTGCAGCTTTCATCTTATCTTGCTGACTAAACTAAATGTGCAGAAATGGTAGTGCTCTGAAATTGACCCAAAAACAACAAGAGTCAATTCCACAGAGGTCAATTAGAGGATGTAGAGTGAAACTGCAGGGCTTCGTTCTGTGAGCAACTGCTCATCTGTCTCCTTCATGTTGGTTTACTGTGTAATCAACAAACGTGTTGATCTTAAAAATGCACATTTGGCCTTGTTTAGAAAATAAATGTCATTTTGTCTGCTAAAACAACAAAAAAGGTAAGAGTCTTTGTTAACGTGCACACTGCTTTACTATGGAAGCCCGTTTCTGCCACTGAATAAAAAAAAAGAAAAGATAATTGCGACTTTTTATCTCACAATTCAGACTTTTTTTCTTGCAATTCATTGTTCTTGCAATTCTCTTTTTTTTCTCAGAACTGCGTGATATAAACTCGCAATTGTAAGAAAATAGCCTTTTTTCCTCAGAATTGGCAATTGCAAGTTTATATCTCACAGTTCTGAGAAAAGCCAGAATTGCAAGAAAAAAGTCAGAATTGTGAGTTTATTCTGAAAAAAAGTTAGAATTGTAAGATATAAACTTGCAATTGTGAAAAAAAAAAATTTTTTTTTACATGTTTTATTCAGTGATGGAAACAGGCTTCCATAGCTTTACAGAAGTATGCTAATGTAAAAATGACCCAGTCATTTCTTGGTGACATTCACCTCAAAGTATCTGTCAAATGACAAAGTTGCCAAACAATTATTGGTGCAAAATAAAAAAGAGAAACATGCGTTGGTTCATGTCGGTCTCTCTTCGTCTTGTGTAGTCTGTTTTTTGTAGATTTTGCAATAGAAATGTACTCTGCACCCTGCCTTAACAGTGTGATCTATCTCAATGACATCATTACAAGTATGACTTAATGTTTATTTCTCCATAGTTTATGCAAATTCCCATTCGCATGTGCAACATGTTTGGTCTTTGATGACCCTGTTATGGTCCATATGTCAGAACGTGTTTGTTTTGTTATGAATTAATTACAGTAACTTGAGTGCATATCTGCATCTTCTTCTTCTTATATATTCACTGATTTTTACTTCCAAGTGAAATGTCTCACAGGACATTATAATGTGTGTGTGTCTAGCAGTGATGTGGTGCTGTTTTGCTGAGTAGACTTTGGCTTCTGAGTAGCTCTCACTGTGTGGCCCAGTACAGCTCCCTGCTGGTAAAGTGCTGTGGGTAATGGAAGCTCTGCTGTTTGGACCATCTGGAGAGATATGTCTTCCAGGTCTTCACTAGCTTCCATCACAAAGGCTTTTATCAGCTGTACAGTCATGGTCAAAAGTTTTGGCAGTGACATAAATTTTGTGTTTTGCAAAGTGTGCTGCTTCAGTATTTGTAGATTATTTTTCCACATGTTTCTATGGTATACTGAAAAAAAATGATAAGCATATCATAAGTTTTAAAGGCTTTTATCTCTCTCTCAAAAAAAAAAAATGTTTTTAATTAATATATATGAATAGAAAATTCTGCCATTATTTACCCATTTGTTGTGCAGTTTAAAAAAAAAATAAATAAAATAAAAAAAAAAAAATATATATATATATATATATATGTGTGTAAATAAAAGGCCTTGGCTGCTAAGTTCCAAATGATCAAATAAATAAATAAATAGATAAATACTAAATGAATAAACAAATAAATAAATAAAAATGAAATACAATAAAAAAAATAAAAAGAACTCAAAAGTATCATATAGAGCAGCCTATGTGACTCGTACACTTCAAGTCTTCTGTATTTATACAATAGCTTTGTGAGAGGAACAGACAAACATTTTTTGATACATTATTTTTTGATAATTTACACTGTTGCTCTCAAATCAAACGTGATCCTTTTACATGTGCCACATAATTTGTAAAAAAAAAGTGTGCTTATTGTATTTAATGTGCACTTGTGGTGTATTTAAAATCTTAAAACTGTACTTGCATATAATTTAATATAAATGAAATAAAAGCCTACTTAAGTGTACTTAAAGAGAGTGCACTTTTATGTACACTTACGTACACTGAAGTGTAAAAAGTGTACTTTAAAAGTTTTACTTTGAAGTAAATTTGAAAAGATTGGTTTAATACTCTTTTCATGCTATAAAGCAAACTTATTTTGATGTGTTGATTAATATATCAAACACATGTAAAGTACTTTAACTGTAATGTGTTAGTTGATGTTAATAATATAATGTAATATATTTTTCAACTTAGTAACTTATATAAAATATATTTAAACACATGACATGAAAGTCAATAGAAATGACATTAAAGTATACTTTAGTTAACAATAAATGCTTGTCAGTACATTCGACAGTACATTATTTATATAATAAGTACACTTGTTTAAAAGTATCTTAATGTGTACTTATTTTTCACAAGAGAACATTTTAGGAGAAAGATTTTTGATGATAAAAATATCAGTGCTCCATTTTTACCAAAATTTGCTGTAAAAATTTCTGCTTGCTGTGAATAGGCCTGTAGGTGGCAACCTAAAAAAAAATTCATTTTTTTAATTGAAATAATTTTCTAAAAACAAAGTGTGTAATATGTTACAACATATAAACATCTCCCTCAGCGATTTTTGTGATGCAGGTTTTGGCATCTAGTTTGTGAATGCGTAACAACCATATAGCATATGTTTAATAGAGCTAGTGGTTTGTACAGTGACTGCTAAGTGTCTGCCGTAATGGTCTTTAGAGACCAATTACACTCCATCACGTGGCTGAAGCTGAGTTGTGTGCTCCTGGAGCGCAGCCACGACTCTGTTCATGACATCTTTCTGTTATTGTTCCAAAACACATCCAGGTTGCATTGCAGACTGTCTCACTGCACACATGTTGAGTAGCATGAGAAATATGTTGAGATGAAACTGTATTTCACTATGCAATAAGACTCATAATTCCTTGTGTTTAAAGCTACGCTTGCAAAAAGCTAACTACAAAACTGAAGTTTATTAATGGGGGCAAAACAAAGAAACCAAACCGAGCTCCTGTCAAGTTGCTTGAATGGTGGTTTTTAGAGTACTCCTAGTGCTGGGGGGTATCATAAAAAAGTGCATGTGATATTAACAGACGAACTACGCTCATATTTATAATTCCAAACAATCAGTAAGTTTTGTACTCCTCTCTTGACGAGTCGGCTGCGGTGCGGTTAACTGAATGCACTGCTTCTCTGCCGCTCACTGCACAGAACAGACGCCGAGAGAGGTGACAATTCTCTGGGAAAGTCAGACCTTGCGTTCGCGGGACAGCATTGGCGAAATCTTCCAACTGAACCATAGCTAAGGTTTATCCAAAAAAGTCGCTAGGTTTGTCGGTATGAATATTCTATGGAAAAAAGCCACTAAAAGGGTCTGAAAGTTGCTAAATCTAGTGCTAAAGTCGCGCTCGTGTGTGTGAGACGCGGG
>NW_015542400.1:389581-395712 GCF_001515605.1 Sinocyclocheilus anshuiensis | reverse complement strand
GCTGCTTCTCTGCCGCTCACTGCACAGAACAGATGCCGAGAGAGGTGATACTTCTCCGGGAAAGTCAGACCTCGCGTTCGCGGGACAGCACTGGCGAAATCTTCCAACTGAACCATAGCTAAGGTTTATCCAAAAAAGTCGCTAGGTTTGTCAGTATGAATATTCTATGGAAAAAAGCCGCTGAAAGGGTCTGAAAGTTGCTAAATCTAGTGCTAGAGTCACGCTCGTGTGTGTGAGATGCGGGAGCTGATGGCAAGGGGCGCTGGATATTTGTGGCGGTCAATGTGGATATTGTGGATGAGTTCTTCTGTGTCATCACGTTCTATTAGTTCTACAGCTTCAGTTTGCGAACTTTCACGCTTAGTAACACATACAGCTGTGCCCTCACCACAGTGCAACAGTGAAAAGGGACCCCTTTCAAACAGTGTCGCGTTCCGAACGTTGTTTAAGCGACATACACCGGTATTGCGGTATTTTAAAAATTCATATCATAACAAAAATAAACACCGGTATTCGGTATGAACCGGTATACCGCCCAGCACTAAGTACTCCTCAATAATATCTAGAAAGATAGCTGTAGGTCTTTGTATATTTCATTCATTAACAATGAAGCCACTTTTATCTCATTCTGTTGATTTAGAAACACTTTCACGACAAATGTACATGTTCAGGAACATCCGAAAAGGTTGGTGAGAATGATGATGAAGGATTTGGGATGTCCGATCCTCCCTCACATAATGGAGCAAACAGCAGCTGGTATCCGTTCCACACCAGCAGCATTCCATCTCATCCCAGAACAGGAAACTATCGAAACAAGACCAGATTACACACTTCAAGTGCTTCCATTTTCTCACTTCAACATCTGATTGTCACTATGGACATGTTTACACTGCAATGGGGAGTAACCACAGAATTGCATGCTATTGTTCCCTGTGTGTATGTAACACTCCTACTATCATGAACTAGGTTCGGTTAGAGTTTGGGTCAATGACATGACATTTATGCTATTTATACATACATGAATACGACTCTTCTGTGTGAATGTTTAATTTTTTTATTTAATTTTCAATTTAATTTAATTGAACTTTTTAAGACAAAAAAGCTGGATATTATTCTGGAAAAGGAAATCTTTGTTTCTTAAGAAAAAAAGTAGCAGTGTTGTTAAAATACTTTAAGTATTTGAAAAACATTTGTTTGTTAAATTAAAATTATGTGGTCCAAAAAAAAAGCAAACATTATATCATAGAGAGGACTATAAAGCTCAAAGTATACTTCGTTTTTCATTCGCCTTTCAAAGTATACTCCATTCGATAGCGTGCACAAACACAGGTGGTCGACACATGCGCTCTAGAAAGCTTCATCTTTGTCCAGCATCTGCTCTGTTTTTCTCCATAAGATATGAATGATAAAACATCATTTGTACTCTTTTAACCCTTTAACTGCCACCCCCCATTTTTGTACATAGACGTGAAAGTGCACTATCCAAACTTAAATTGTTATAATTCATGAATGCTTTCAAACGCTTTTGAAGAATCTTTTTAAAGAAGACAATCAGCAAATTATGACAGAAGTGGGATCATTTCAAAATATGAAATGATCAAAAAGTTATTGAAGTTTGAATTTACTGTAAAGAAAATGCACTGTACTAATTTTTTATTTTATATAAAATAACTATTTTTCATAACAGGTTTTACACACAAATTGATATAAAATGAAAGCTTTATGTCTAAATAAGTTATGTTCCAAATTTGAAGTTGATATAAACAAATTGAGGTTCCTGTGAGATTTTATTTAGGATTTTATTTTATTGAATGCATTTTTCTGTCACAAATATCTAAATTTCTCTG
The DNA here is from genome assembly GCF_001515605.1 of Sinocyclocheilus anshuiensis. Classification (NCBI taxonomy): domain Eukaryota; kingdom Metazoa; phylum Chordata; class Actinopteri; order Cypriniformes; family Cyprinidae; genus Sinocyclocheilus; species Sinocyclocheilus anshuiensis. The sequence goes on along the minus strand of NW_015542400.1, from coordinate 393,865 downwards.
TCAATATTACTTCACCAAAGTCACAAAATAACCACCAAATATGGAATCTTGAGACTAAGACCTTTCCAACGATATGTATTTTGTCAAGATTATAAAAAGTTTTGATTGTAAAATACCGTTATACATTTTGTAATATAACTCTTGACACCGCCCACTTAAAGATTTTAAAGTACCATTTCCATGGTAACGCAATTTCCAATTTCAAAATAGTTTTCACAGGATGAATTTTGAGATAATGATATGTGATAAATAAATTAATGGTGATTACTAAAATATGTGAAGTATACTTTGGCTTTAAGAATTCTCTGATAATATTAGAAATTAAATTTACCCTTTATGATGAAATGGTTATTTTAGATTTTAAAAGGCCTCTAAAATGTAGAGGAAATGCAAACTAAAGCTCAAATGTCACATAATGGCATGTTAGCACCATACAACTGTATGTGCACATTCCTTCCAGGCGCTTGGATGGCACCATTGTGTCGCCAGGCAGAAGGCAGGAAGCAGAGGACACTGGAGGAGAAACATTTTGGGGAATTCTGTGTTCTTAGATGGCATGTTGATGAATGTGGATGTCAATAGAAGCTGCTTATTTTTAGGGATGGTCACTAATTAACAATCCATTCATGGATTTCAGAGTGCTAAAATAACTGTCTGTAGATAACAAATGGAAGCTTGTTGCGAAGTAGAGTTGCCACTTCACCCACATATTAGCAGTCAATCACACTACTAGTAAAATTAAATGATTATTGATACCAAAGCAAAAACTAATATGCTATTGAACATACCAATGTCTGTTGTATTTTTTTTTTTTGTCATAAATTAACTGGTAATTGGTGTGAATTTTGTTAGTAGAAATTGTTGCAGATTTAACTATTTTAGAGTTTTGTTCATGCACTTGTGACTCCTCTCTTCTGGCAAGGGTGACCACAAAAAACTAGTAATCATAACTTACATCACCCACGATGTTTACATCTACATTAAAAACATAATATCCTACTTCAATGAAACAGGGCTTTGTTAACAAAACAACCAATGTTCGTTTAGCCTACCTGCTCACCCGGACCATGTGCACAATCAAGCACAGAGGTACTACACATACCGAGGACAGCACAATGTTTGTGCCTGCTCACCTAGACCATGTCCGTGCACAAACAAACAGGGAAGTGCTACCAGACAGCGCGCTTCCACAAAAAAAGTCCGGACCCAGTCTCTAGGCCTCCCTTCCGATGCCCACTTAAAAACTCAACCCACCTGCATGGCCACGCCCTCTACTACTAGCCACCTCCCCGGCTACACACTGTAAAACGTCTTGTAACCTGCTAGCTTGGTAAGCCAAAGCAAGCCATTGACAAATAGAATTGTATTTCTTTCCATGAAGAACTGGGTCAACATGTTGCACATGTCCTGAAAAAAGAATAGAATAATGTATTTGCATGCTGGCAAATTTGCCTTTGAGTTGATTATCAGTTGTATCAATTGTGTCATTTGTATTGGAGAGAGTTTGCACACAGGGAATTAAGTTTTGATCAAAATGTGCTTTTGATTTTGACACTTTCACAATCACATACAGAATGTTTGGCTCATATCACTGTGAGTGATCCTTTTGAAAAGAGCTTTTATGGCAAATCCCTTAACAGAGTTTTTAGGAGTTTAATATTTTATTATTATTATTAGTAGTAGTAGTAGTAGAATTGGTAGTAGCATTTTTGCTTTGGTATTATGTTCTAAAGTAAGTAGTACATTTTCAAAACTTTTAGTACAAATCAAAAATTAACTTTTTTTCAAGCATTTTAGCTTAGCTTTAACTGTTAGTACGTTACACAAAATTATAAAGTATCCTTTCCACTACACATAATGTGTGTTACATCTATATACATTTTTTTTGTCACACTTTAGTTTGGTGACCAATTATCACTATTAACTTATTATGAACTATGACTTGCCTTAATGAACTCCTGATTGGCTGCTTATAGTTAGTAAGGTAGTTGTTAAGTTTAGATATGGGGTAGGACTAAAGAGATCTAAAATCTGGACATGCAGAATAAGCCATTAATACGTGCTTTGTAAGTACTAACAAACAGCCAACATGTAATATGCATGCTAATAAACAACTAGTTAATAGTAAGAATTGCTCCCTAAACTAAAATGTTACTTTTTTTTTTAAATCACAGTAACTGCCTTTCATATTGTTATTACTTATAAACTATTGAATTGCATATCTTCCCATTCAGTTTATACCTTTATGCATCATTTAATTCAACTGATCTTAATGATTAATCAATTGTTTGGTACATCTGTTGATTTCTATAGTCTATAGAACTAGTTTGCAATTTGCAAATATAATGAATTCTTATTAAAGTATAGTATATACTATTAACCAAACTAAAAAGTGCTACTGAGGTTGATATCCAGCTCGGCTTTACGTTTTTTTATTTGTTTATTATTCTGAAGAAGATTTTTTCCAAAGTTATGACAGTCTAAAACCAAGGGGTCTGCCTTTAATTTATAATCTGATCTGACCAACCAAATTCTCGTTCCATGACAAAGAGTATTTATTTTTAGGGACTTCTGGGCTCATTCTGTCTCTCCTTAGCTTTCCTTTTTGGACATTTTCCCTCTTGCAGTCTCTTTTTCTCATTCACTCACTGAACTCTCGCTCACTTTGTCAGTCTTATGTCTTGAAAGACCCAGACACCACAAAGTTTCCAAAGCGCAGTACATGTTCTCTCGCTTTCTGACTGATCATTTGTGGTTTTGCCACCTTGTGCTATTCTCGTCAGTAAAAATGTAACACATCTCGTCACATCTTTTACAGATTTGTCCACTGCGAAGAGAAAGTTTGCAGAGTCACTGAACGAGTTTAAATTCCAGTGCATTGGCGATGCAGAAACAGACGATGAGATATGCATTGGTAAGATCACAACATTGTTTCTTTTGAGTGTTTGTTGTTCCTTAGTGTAATGGAAGAAGCAAAATGTATCATCAAGATTATACTTCAGTTTTTAACCCCAAAACGTTAGGGACATTCGTAGAAAGCATGTAAACTCAACCTTAAAGCACCAGTTTCATCATTGTGTCTTTGAAGTACATCGGTTGAGTACAAAATGATCCATGGCCATCTGATCCCACTCCAGGTCTTACACGATATATTCATTACAAGCTTTTAAATCAAAAAGACAGGTTTTACTGAACGCCGTCCACCAGGACCATTTCATTTAGCCCCTACTATGCCACAATTAAACTAAGGCTTCAGCTCAACTTTTATGTATCTGCCATAATTCCTCTTGATGGCGTGGCATCAAAGGCTTAAGTGTTGGAACCTGTGGGAATTTTTGTGGCTTTCTGTAAGTCCTGGCACCTTACATGGAAACTTGCTGAAATCCTGCTTGGCTGAATCTGAAGAAGGAACATGTATTGACTTGCCTTTTCTCTGATCTCATCTTCAATTTCAGCCTTGCAGGCCTGTAGTCTTTTACTTCCTCTTGACCTTGTTCCTTATGAAGTCGAACATGAAAACTTTATTATATCTGGACGTTTTTTTGTTTTTTTTTAGTAATGCATCCACTGTATGTCTGAGGTTGGGTATCTTTAGAGGTTTGATGAGTTAGCTGCTTTAGTTATGATATAAATACTAGTGCTAAGCAGTGAAAGGCTAGTGTCACCATTACTTTTGAGTATTTGTGACCCTGGACCACAAAACCAGTCATAAGGGTCAATTTTTCGAAATTGAGATTTATACATCATCTGAAACCTGAATAAATAAGCTTTCCATTGATGTATGGTTTGTTAGGATAGGACATTATTTGGCCGAGATACAACTATTTGAAAATCTGGAATCTGAGGGTGCAAAAAAATCCAAATATTGAGAAAATCGCCTTTAAAGTTGTCCAAATGAAGTTCTTAGCAATGCATATTACTAATCAAAAATTAAGTTTTAATATATTTACAGTAGGAAATTTACAAAATATCTTTATGGAACATGTTCTTTACTTAATATCCTAATTTCTTCAAACGGGTGTAGCTCAGTCATTTTTCGTCCGATTCCAACAAATCATCATTCTGAAGGAATGTGAAAATAAAAATAACTCATTTTTGAAAATTTGCTCATTGTGACTCATTTTGCCAGCACAGGTCACAATTGCATATAAAGATCCACTTAAGTCTGACTTAAATGGGTCAAAAAAGCTCTCTTATATTGAATTAATTCCATTAAATATATTTCTGTCAGGACCACTATCGTCAAAGATGATTGACAATTAGCATACAGTTTGGATTGGCGGT
>NW_015542400.1:375024-389434 GCF_001515605.1 Sinocyclocheilus anshuiensis | reverse complement strand
GAGGAGCTGGGGATGGAGGAGGGTAATTAGCTATTGAGCAATGCGAAAACTGCTGATAATACTGAGGGACCTTATATATGAATACTTAGATAGGTGTCGTATTCCTATAGGTTGATGGGGATCAGCTGAGAGTCAGCTGATGCGAGCTTGACTAACGTGACCTGCCAGAACTAACGCTACGCTTGATTTTTAAACTATAATACATTTTAATTGTAAATAACATGCAGGCGTGTCTGAAAATATTGCATTCAGTTTGCATATATATTCTTTTAAAGTATATTATTTCTGTAATAAGTACTCTTTTTAAAAGTATGTTAAAGTGAAAAAGTATGTTGGGTCTTTTTTGCACAATACCCAACACATCAACACTGCATGTTTGCACCTCACAGTTTTTTCCTCGCCTAGATTTTTTTAATTAATTTTTTTTAGTCACAGGTGTTAAATATAGGCTTTGCAGAAGTTGGTATTTGGCCACTGTTTTTTTTTTTTGGTAAGAGTGCTAATCACATGCTAGCTCTGTGTTGACACCTTCTCATGGTTGTCAAACAGACTTGTATGTTAAACACAAACCTTGTTGCACAATTTTGCTTTAAAGAGTTGTGCTGTGAAAAGTGTTGATCTTGGCTCGGTTTGAATAACAATTTCTTACTTGAAATCTCAGGGTGTCCGTTGTGAATTATAAAATGACAAATGACTGACTTCAGCTCTTGCAGATGCAAATTAAGCTAATGTGGTCAAGATGTTGTGTGTGATCACCAGTCTTATTTCGTTTCTTTCAAAGCCAAATCACTACAGGAGTTTGCTGGAGTCTTACGGAACCTGGAAGATGAGAGGACACGAATGGTGAGCTGGTTTCTTCAACATCACCATCATCAGCTTCATTATCGTTTTGTTTATCACTAATAGTTTAAAGGAAAAGCTCACTAAAAAATGAAACTCACTTCCATGTCTTTCCAAACCTGTATGACTCTATTTTTTCCTGATTTAGACAGTGTGATGATATACAGTTGTGGTCAAAAAATTACATTCACCTTGCAGAATCTGCAAAATGTTCATTATTTTAACAAAATAAGAAGGATCATACAAAATGTTATTTTTTAATGAATACTGTCCTGAATAAGACATTTTGCATAAAAGATGTTTAACAAGACAAAATAAATAAAAATAAGTGGACTAAATAAACTTAATAAAAATAAAAGAGACATCTGCTACTCTGCAAACTGTAACATGCTTTATAGCATATAGGTGTGATTTCACTTTGACACATATCCGATGTAGACTGTGTAATGGTAGGTGGTTTATGGTTGCCAAGCAAAGCTGCAACTTGCTAATGTGTGGTCACACCAACATAGGGATCTATATGTTCATGACTGTAAACGTGGCCAATCCAGTCATATTTATATTTCATTACTGTCTTGAGTCTTTTGTTTGTAACTCAAATATGTTAAAAAAATGCGAAGCAACTTTTTATGAATAATCTTATCTTTTGGTTTGGACTGCATCCATCCATCCATCCATCCAATAAAAAAAAATAAAAATAATAATAAAAATAAAAATAAATAAAAAAATAAAATAAAAAAAAGAAGAAATGGAGATGGAGATGAAATACTCTTCATTTTTAGAATATTTAAATTACTTGATTGTTGGATATGGATATTACTATCTGTAATTTATTAAAAAAAAATATCTTTGTGGCCATATACTATCTTTATATGATGAACAGAATAAATAAAATAATACATAATAAATAAATAAATATATGTTATGTCATGTTTACAGTATAAAGCATTAACATGAAGCGGTTTTAGGGCCGGGCGATATTGCAATATATATAATTATATATTTAATGCCAACTTTAAGGGATATAAATATTAGTCCATTTTGTTTTAAGTGAGAGTAAGCAGTTCTCAAAACGTATGTAGCAAAGAATGGGGAGAAAGCTGGCTAAATGTGATTTTTAGATGTAGATGATAAAAGGAACCCTATGACTTGTGTCTCCTCAGATTGAAAATGCCAGTGATGTGTTGATCTTGCCACTGGAACGTTTCAGGAAGGAGCAGATAGGAGCTGCAAAGGTGAGAGCACCTTCACCAAAGGTGAAATCGCTTTATGTTGTTATGGTATTCATAGCAGAGAGAGTCTTATTGTGTTTCTTAAGTCCAGGCAGAATGTAGATGTTTTCAGTTATCAATGCCATTGACCTTGTTCAAATGCAAATTTGTCACTTAAGATTGAAGTCACAGCGTCAAAACTGGCAGATTCCATGTGGGCCAAGCCATTACAGATCAAAGTGCTTCGAAGAAGCTACTGTAACTGTTTAAACAACACTACCATCTGTTGGTTATGATGTGTAAACACTCATTGTGATGTTCCTTATGAATGCAAACTAATACAAAAAATCTGTTAAATTTGACATGTAGCACAGATTTGTGCATGCCTCATTGTTTTTTTTTTAAACAATGATTCAAATTTATTGCCAACTTTACAGCTCCTTGGAATGTTACAACAACTCTAGCTGTGTCCCAAATGACCCACTATGCACTATACACTTATACACTATGTACTTATGTACTCAACCATGTAGTGTATGGATTATATAAGGTTATTTTGTCATTCATAAACTGAGTCTGATAGCCCCTCCCTCTTCCCTACGTAATTAAAGCTGCGACAGTTGAGTGCATGAAGTGTTCAACATTCCACACTTCGGCTGCATCCGAAAACTGAAAAATGCTGCCTTTGGAGGACGCATTCCAAGTTAGGAAGGCATCAAGGCACGTCCGAATTCAATATTAGCTTCAGTTCCTGCCTCCTGAGATGCCTTCATCTGGCCGATTTTTGAAGGCAGCATAGATGTATCCTTCGCTGCCTTTGATATCCCACAATCCTGTGCGTTCCATTCCGTGACGGTTGAGCTAAAAATAAAGATGGCGTCTGAAAGTTGCGGTTGGTGGTCAGTTTGTGTGTAAATGTACATTTCTGATCAACGTTTTCCACTTTTGATGTCATTTCTAGCGAGAAATTAATATTGCAGTAATGAAATATTCACTTAGTTATCACCAAAGCTCTCTATAGTTTTCTGTAGATCATTAAACCGTTACTCTGCCCCAGAAGCCTGTCCGAAATCAGTTTCATGAGGTGCCTTCGTGCAAAAACTCTGCCTGCAAAGTCATTGCCTCATACGGCAGCGAGGCAGCAAGTCAGCTGCCTAAGTTTTCGGATGCAGCCTTCGTTTTTTCGGTTATTTAAGTGCATCATCCGGGTATTTAAAGTGCACTTTTTCTTTGTGAAATTTTCAGTGTGAACGCACTACTCGCACTATTTATACTACAAAACATCATAGAATAGTGCATAAGTACGCAATTTGGGACGCACCTTTTGTTACAGAAAGAATGTTACAACAGAAAAGAAAAGAACGAGCCATTGTAAAGTACACATCGCTTAAAAGTACTTATTACAGAAATAGTGTACTTTAAAAGAATCTACACTAGTGCGAAACTGAATAATGTTTTCGGACACTTAATTGCATGTTATTTGCAATAAAAGAAAATGTGTTATAGTTTAAATTTAAATTAAATGCAATTAGTTGAACTTAAGACTAATTATGAAATTACTTATATTGTCTTTGAAAAATGGTTAAAATATTACTGCCAAATGTACTTACAAGCATGTATGGTAATGGTATGAGAGCTTCAGCATCCACCCCAAACACACTACTTGATATAGTTTAATTCAAGTGTATGTGTGTATTTTTAAACTGAAACGACCCACTGTAACTGCTTTAAAAAAAGTTAAATACTGCATATCCAATTTAAAATGAATATAGATGTATACATACATGCATGCAAATCTCACCATATAACATTTCGGCTGTTGTCTGTGTAACCCAGAGTTTGCATTTTAATCCCACAGGAAGCCAAAAAGAAATATGATAAAGAGACGGAGAAGTACTGTACAGTGTTGGAGAAACACCTCAGTCTGTCTGCGAAGAAGAAGGAAGCACACCTTCATGAAGTATGTTCTGCTATTAATGCTGTTTTACTTGAGACTAAAATGGTCTTTTTGCATGCTGTTGCACTTTAAGACTAGCAATCATCTGGTTTGATTTCCTATAAAACAGTAAATTGGGGGCAGATGTATTGAAAGGCTTGACTTCATTTGTAATAGCCAAAGCATTTGGTTTACACTCTGCTATTGTAGACATCATGGACTAAAGGCTACAAAGCCCAGTTTGATTTCATGGACATCTGTATATGTTTTCTGTTTTTCTTCACAAATCTTCCCAGGCGGATAACCAGGTGGACATCGTGAGGCATCACTTCTATGAAGTCTCGCTGGAATATGTCTTCAAAGTGCAGGAAGTTCAGGAGAGGAAAATGTTTGAGTTTGTGGAGCCGGTAAAACTTAATATCATGATCATATCATATCATATCATATCATATCATATCATATCATATTATATTATATTATAATCTCTTCATTAATGGCTGTTTTCCTCTCTTTTGGATGTAGTTGCTGGCTTTTCTACAAGGTCTGTTTACATATTATCATCATGGGTACGAACTGGCCAAAGACTTCAACCATTTCAAGACAGACCTCACAATCAGCATTCAAAATGTGAGTGCATTTCTTACAACAGACCCTCATAGATATTGATATTACAAATTAGGAGAGCAGAATTAGTTCATACTCATACTTCAATGCATTAAAGGTGCTGTATGTAATTTTTTGATTGTACTAAAGCATAAAACACCAAAATCCATTTGCAGATATTTTGGAAACATGCTAACAATGCTACAATTCTGCTTTCAAAGGTGTCATTCCTTGTCAGATTGTCGGTTTACCTAATAGGATTTTGACACTCTGGGTTGCCAGATGGTGGAAAACACAGCGTACTGCAGCCATAGAAGCGAGCAAACGAACTGGGTCAGAGATCACAGACTCTACCCGACCTAAAAAGCCTCGACATCCATCTAAAAAGCCCTATGACCAGAAGCATATAAAAAAAAACAGATAAATCATCAGCTTACAGCATAAGGCTCGTCACCTTCCATTGTCAGTTGCGCTTGTTCCTGTGTGTCAATCTGACAACCTGCGCAGTACCTATTTCCACCACTAGCTGTCAATATTACTGCACCTTAAAGTAAATTGCAAGTAAATCATCATCTCTTGTTCTGAGAAGTCCAATCTTTTAGTTCAGGGTGAGTGTATGTTCCCTGGACAGGATAGAATCATGACTCGAACCCGACCCCTGATGGGTGCAGTTTGCCAAAATGCATTGCAAATAACAACTGCCATAAAACTAGCCACTTCACAATAAGCCTGGTCAATGATCTGTTATATTTAAGCAGAGCGGTAGTTTCATGTAAGTATTTTGCAGTGCAGAGTTTTTACAGTGAGTGGCAAGTTTTTCACAACCATTCTCAAAACTTCATATCTTTTGGAACATTCACCTTCTCCTTCTCCTTCTCTGTCTTTGTGGTATTTCAGACGCGGAACCGGTTCGAGAGCACACGTTCAGAGGTGGAATGTTTGATGAAGAAGATGAAGGAAAACCCGCACGAACATAAGAGCATCAGTCCACACACAATAGAAGGATACCTGTTTGTGCAAGAGAAACGTGAGTCGAAAAGTTTGGAGCTTTTCAGATTTCTAAGACACAACTGATCACACTGACTTGCGGCCACTGTAGAGGGTAGTGTGATTTGTGTGTGTGTGTGTACCCACAATCCCAAATGGCGAGCCAACACAAAACAGCTTAGCAGTTCCACTACCATGAAGCATTGCAAGTGACGTCACTGAACGTCATTATTCTCCCTGCATTCTCAAACTACTTGTATATTTGTATAAATCTAAATATTTTGCAGTACACCTAAAATGTATTGTATTTCATACATATCACTAACTGTAATTCAGTTATTTTATTTCGTAGGCTACTATTTAAATATAAATTAAATGCTTCACTATTCACAGTGCTTCATGGGTTAAATATGTTATTTATTTATTTATTTTTTTGCAAAAATTATGCAACGTTACTTCTTGCATGTTTTGCAGCAGTTTCAAAAGCTATGTTCACACTGGAGGAAAATGTGGCCCAAATCCGATTTTTTGATTATATGTCACTATACATTTGCTTATACAGTATGTTTTTTGTCATGACAGTGTGAACAGCACAAACCACATGGAATCTGATCTTTTCGATTCAGGTTTGGGCCACTTTGGCTATGATCACACTGCGAGCCTTAGTGCTCAATTCCGATTTTTGCTCAAATCTGATTTTTTTTTTGTATAGCTGTTCACATTTTTGTTTTAAATGTGGCCAATATCAGATTTCCAGTGTCAAAAGATCATGGTTCTGAACTGACCCGCATGTGCAAAAGAACAACACGAACAGGGTTGCCAGGTTTTCACAACAAAATCTGCCCAAATGCTTCTCAAAACTAGTCCAAAACTATCCCAGTCGCGTTCCAGGGGGTATATATTGCGTTAGTGGGTGCGCTTTAACACACGGAGTTGAAAAACAACCGCGGCAACAGTGAAAAAGTAGCCCAATTCCGTGGGAAAACTGTGGACTTGGCAACACTTACACAGTGCGCTGTCATATGGTAGTAAACACGGAGGACATAAAGTAAGCGATTATGTGTTTATTTATGAAACTTAGTTTTGAAACTTTTATGATACGAGCCTTTATGTTTTGCTTGTATATAGAGTTGTCACTGCAATACTTATAAGTTCTGACACGTCACTGTACTTCCACTGACTACCTTTTGCAACTGTCTTGATAACTTTGGGTATGTAAAATCTTTGAAGTGACTCCCATGAGCGTAGAATTGTGACAAATGTTGATCTAGAGTGACGTAAAAGTCATATGAATTCCGATATGACTGTTCACACTGCGGTTGCATTGCAAAACATCTGACCTGTATCAGATGTAGTAGCACATACGGAAGTGGCACAAATCAAAATAGAAAATATCAGGTTTGTGCTGATCACTGTCACAATCTGTGATGGCGAGGAACGATGGAGACGAGAAATAAACGAAACAGTCTTTAATCCAAGAAACACAGGGTACATCCAACACTGGGAACGGCAGGAAATACATGAACATAACAAGTAGAACCGACAGAGACAGACTGCACAGAATAGGACTTAAATACAGGGGCTGATTGGGGAAACACAGGTGTATGGGATGACTAATCAAACTAATTACTAAAATGAGGACAGGAACATGACCAAATTAGGGAACAGAAACAGGGCAAAACATAACACAGATAGTCCATTACGCCCCCTCCCGGAAGGTGCGTCCTCGCACCGTAGCAACAACAGATGGAGGCATGGGTGGGCACTTGGGAGGAGGTTCCGGAGGAGGACGGACACCCGGGAGGGGGCCGGCAGACAGAGACCAGGGAGATGACGAAGGAGGGAGGAGCCAGGGAGGAGTCAGGAGGGGCCCGGAGCAGGAGGAGCCAAGCAGGACCCAGGCCACAGCCATAATGTCGACCCATGGTGGATCCGACGGAGGAGACCAAATAAGGCAAAACAGGAACTGAAACACATGACAAAACAGGTCCAATCCTGACATTTCGCCCCCTCCCGGAAGGTGCGTCCTCGCACCATAACAACAACAGAGGGAGGCACAGGTGGGAGCTTGGGAGGAGGCTCAGGAGGAGGACGGACACCCGGCAGGGGGCCGGCAGACAGAGTCCAGGGAGGAGACGATGGAGGGAGGAGACAGGAGGGGCTTGGAGCAGGAGGAGTCCAGCTGCACCCAGGCCACAGCCATAAAGACGGCCCACGGAGGATCCGACGGAGGGAGGAGCCATGGAGGAGGAATGGCCGCCGACTCCAGGGGGCTGACCAATGGCGGCGGAGCAGGTGGTGGAGGAGCCCGAGCGGAGACGGAGAGCCAACGAGCCAGGGGGATGCCGAGGATCCGGGGGGCCAGGGTGAAGCCGAGAACTCTGGTGACCAAGGCGGAGGCGGAGGCGGAGATCCGGGGATCCACGGCAGAGCCGGAGCGACTGAGGACCAAGGTGGAGCTGGCGGGAGGAAGGAGCCCAATAGAGCCGGTGGGACGGAGCAACGAGGTGCAGCCGGAGGAGCGGAGTCCTGAGGCGATGGCGGGTCGACGCCCGACCAAGGCGGAGCCGGAGGGACGAGGGAGCCCGGTGGAGCTGGTGGGTCGACGGGTGACGGTGGAGGTGAGGGAGCTAGGAGCCGAGGCAGAGTCCGGGCCTCGGAGGCTCAAGGCGGAGGTGAGGGATTCTCCAGCCACGGCAACGCTGAAGGATGGCAGACCCGCGGCGCTCGCACCGTATTGATGGTGGGCTGAGGGCGAGCAGAGGGGCTGCCAGACGACAGCGGTGGAGGAGGCAGGAGCGGGTGGGAGGGTGGCCATTTGTGCCTCTCCGGGCATTCAGGGCTTAAAACTGGATTCGGGGACTGGAGCCCTCTCCTCTTCGCTTTGGCACTTTCGGCACGCCATACTCAGCTCACCCTCAGGCGTGGTGCAGGGGGCGGAGCTCCTCTCCGCGCTCACACCGTTCGCGGCTTTCTCCCTCGTGGCGGGCATTGATCTCGCACCTGGTCTGACGGCTTGGGCTCTACTTCCGGGGCGATCCTGCGCTCAGTCGCTCGGCATTGCGCTGGCTCGTAGATCGCGGCGGGAATTGGCTCTCCGTCATCGGTGGGCTCGGGCTTTAGCTCCGCACAGCGGGGAGATGGTGGGCTGGGCTCTGGGTCCGGAGTGGATCTGGCGAGATCATCCTCAGGAGTGATGGTGAGAGGCGATCCGTTTCTCACCAGAATCCACTCCACAAACGTGGTGAAATCCACATGATCCTGACATTCACACTGTCATGAGAAAAACAGATCTGAGTCTGTGAGCAAAAAAATTCAGATTTGGGCCACATTTGCCTGCAGTGTGAATGTAGCCTTTTTGGTGCTAAATCCGAGTCAGGTCAGATGTTTTGCAATGCAACCTCAGTCTGAATTGTCAAATCGGAATTCGACTTTTACGCCACTATAGATCGAAATTTGTCATAATTCTGCTCTGACAGGATTCACTCTAAAGATTTTACATACCGGTAGTTCTTTGTTCACTCTGTGAGTATGACACACCGTTGTAGAGAGACAGTGAGGTGTTTTTTTACTGTGTATTAGAGAGACAGCTCAATACAAGCTAAACTTAAGGGGTCGTACTATAAATATTAAAAAACTTTGCTCTCTTTCTCCTCATTTTCATCCTTTTTATCACCTGCTCACAAATTTGCTGGCTTCCGTGGCATATCAGTTATAAATAAACGCAAAAAAGCTTAATTCAGTGGCCTCAGTGTTTATGTTTACTTCCGTATGACAGTGCGCTTCATGCTGTCTTGTTATCGTTTTGCACATGCGGGTCAGATATTGGCCACAATGGGGTAGGGTTAAGGGATGTAGAATATGATCATTCAGAATAAGGCATTAATATGTGCTTTATAAGTACTAATAAACAGCCAATATGCTAGTAATATGCATGCTAATAAGTAACTAGTTAATAGTGAGAATTGGTCCCTAAACTAGAGTGTTACCAAAAAAGACAATGTGAATAGCCACACCAAAAAAAAAAAAAAAAAAATTGTATATGAGCAATAAATCTGAATTGAGCACCAATGCTTGCAATGTGAATGTAGCTAAAATGAAATGTTCAGTAAGTGTAACTAGAGCGTGTTCAGTTTTCTCCAAACAGATAGATGTAACTGTGCCAACATTTAATCACATTGGTTCATGCATGTATCGTGGCAGTTGATAAATGAAATGTCCAGTCAGTGTCACTAAAAGGTTAATGCTCTGTTGCCTTTAAAATGAACATACTCCCTACACTAAATCATACCGTAAACCAAACCGATGGTGTTTAAGGAAAGAGAAAGTGAGATAAAAATGCATTTGCTTGAAAAACCTTGCCATTTACCTTATTTTTACACACTTTTGAGCTCTTTTATAGAACCATGTTTCATGAGACTCATACCTGAGTGCTATGCATTGCAAGTGCACTGGTGTACCAGGTGAGCTGCCAAGCAAGTTTACTAAAGCAGAAAATCCATGCACATACAGCTGAATATGTGATATCCATATTAAAATATATTGGTTTAGAAATCATGCACTATGGTAAAGGTATTTTAAGGTGATAGCAAAGTATTGTGCAAAGAAGTGGCATGAAAATAAGTCCTTGTTAATTGATTTTCTGGTAATCATAAATAAATAAAAAATGTTGGTGTTTTACTGCCTCCAGTGTTCAAAATTCAGCTGGAAACTGCACTGTGTTGAACATATAGTTACGTATTTGAAGTTTTGCACATGTACATGTCGAGGATTTGCGATGAACCTGTGTTGGTATTACATGGCTTTGAGCTTTTTACTGAAGATTTTTTGAAATCCCTATTAAGAAATGAATAAGAACCAAAGATTGTGAAAAAATGGACGGCAACTGTTATGCTCTTGCTCAGTATTAAATTTCACTTCACTCAGTTTTTGTTTTTTTCCTTTCCACAATTGCTTCAAAGTTTCACATAATCGAAGCCTTCAAAGCGTTTACCATATCTCTCCTTCTCTATCACACAAAACTTTAATTGCTTAAAACAGTGTTTCCCATCCCTGTTCCTGGAGGCACATGAACACTGAATTAAATTAAAGCTCTGTGATCCATTTGCTGTTTATCTGTCTTTTTCTTACATGGCCCCCTGTTTTATACCAAATCAGGTTCCTTCGTGTCCACATGGGTGAAGTACTACTGCATCTATCACCGAGAGCCCAAACGCATGACCATGATGCTATTTGATCAGAAGTCTGGGGCCAAAAATGTAAGTAGTTCTTTTTTCTCTTTCTCGGTCACATACAATCCCTCTCGTGCCCTTTCACTCAACAGTATGTGTAACCTTTGGATTGGAGAGTGGATGCTGGCACAGGCCACAAGTTTGTTCCCCATGCTGACAAGACTCTGATCTTGGCACGAGAAGCTGCGTATCGCATCGTTAAGCTGGCACCAGTATCAGCACCTGGCTCTGTGCCCGTCTCACTCTCCACTGCCACACACGCAGGGTCAATAGCACGACTCTCGCACTAGGGACTGCATGCGGCCTGATTACATTCCGACCACACACTACCACCCCTCTGCTAAACACACAAACCTGCCAATCGCAAGAGAAAAGCAAACAGAAAACGTGTTTTATTGTGATTATAAATTGAATGCAGAGTTATATTGTTTTGTGGTTTGCATGGTTTATGTTATTGCTGACATATTTACAAGGAAATGCACAATCTGTTGAAACAAAAACCCTTTAATTTAATGTAGGTAAATTTATGACTTAAAACATTTCTTTTGATTCTTGAGTTGGAATTTGAACCGTTACACAGCAAAATGCAAAACTGGGACGCTTCATTCAGTGACGCGCTTCACTCGGCATTCGCTAAAACCAGTAGTGCATACTTACTTGCTGGCAACCCGCCAAAATAAAAGCTTGCTGATTTTAGGTTTGAAAATGTTGAAAATTCATATAATAAATAAAAAAGGAAAAATAAGAAAAAAAATTGAAATGTAAATATTAGCATTGTATTTTTTAAGTGTACTATAAAATAATTGTATTTTTTATTTAATACTCACTTTTAATTTTAAAATATAATAGTATTATCACACTTTATTTTATTTTTTTAAATTAACTAAATAAAGTGCGATAATACTATTATTACTATTATTAATTATTTTAGTTTTTTTTATAGTTATATTTAATGGGTCACACTATTGCAGTGTGAGCACCAAACCAAATCTCCAGGTGTTTTCATGAGAACCAGACTGAAAAACTTATGTGCACCCCTATGTATACACACACACACACACACACACACACACACACATATTGTCCCAGCTTAATAAAGATTAACAATAAACATTCTATACATCATAAAAGTTTTCAGACTTTTCATTTATTATTCTGTTTTTTTTTTCAACCCAATGTTTATGTATTGCATCTTTGACATGCCAGTTACAACAGTCATTTCAGCTCATCCTTCAGATGGTTAAAATGAACATGTTTACAGTAAATAGACTTATACTGGAGGCTTAGCAGGCGAATGTCCAGAGGGATTACAAGCAGGAATTACAAACTCATATTTTTAAGCACACGGTGGAAACCAATTGTCAGATAACAAATTGACTGCCTGTCCACTAATCTTCAACATATTTTCATGAGCGAGCTATATAAACTGATCAGCCACAACATTAAAACCACTGACAGGTGAAGTGAATAACATTGGGTCACACTTTAGCTTGGGGGCCAATTCTCAATAATTAGTAAGGTAGTTGTTACCTACCAACAGTAGTGCAAAAAAGGACAACCGATGAACCAGCATCAGGGTCTGTGCACCCAAGGCTCATTGATGCACATGGGGAGCGAAGACTAGCCCATATGGTCCGATCAAACAGAAGAGCAAATTGCTGAAAAACTTCATAGAAAGATGTCCGAACACACAGTGCATCACAGTTTCTTGTGTATGGGGTTGCATAGCCGCAGAGTGCCCTTGATGACCCTCTGTCCACTGCTGAAAGCACCTACAATGGGCACGTGAGCATTAGAACTGGACCATGGAGCCTGGTCTGATGAATCACATTTTCTTTTAGATGAGGTGGATGGCCGGGTGTGTGTGCATTGTTTAACTTGGGAAGAGATGGCAGCAGGATGCACATGTGAAGTGCCTGGTTTAAATGTGAATACCTGAATGCTTTTAGAACTGAAAACATGACTTTGTTCCAAATGATACACTTACTGTGTACATGCAGTCTTGCAGATTTAGTGTAGACTAGACCACAGAGTCCCTTTGGTCAGTTTTAGTTTCATGTGCGTACTCACAGGCAGCCTTGTTTCACATTTCCAGACATTGCATTCTGTAAGCGTACACAGTTTGTTTGGTACCTAGTCCTTGTGCTAGCATAATGCTGTCACCTTTTCTGGAATGTGAAGAGAGTAAAAAAAAAACTAGAGAGAAGTCACTCCGCAGAGTGGCGTGATAGAAACAATTAGACTGTAAGTGAAGAGGACACTGCAGGAGAGAACGACAGCGCTCTGGTAATGAACTCCAGAGGCATGCGTGTAATGTGTTGCTAGTCGGCAAAGGAGTTGTGAAGTGTTGGAATAAAAATAGCTGACCGCATTTGAACACCCATTCCTTGGCCACACTTTGCAAGAAGATAGGGAGGTAACTTGACACTTTATTATTCATTTATATAATCATTTATGTGATGACAGTGTAGTTGGTAAATATAGAACATCTGGTCACATTTTCCTGTCGGCCGTCCAGGCTCACATAAAAATAAGTGAAATAAGTGAAACACTGAAAATGTGGTGGCAAAATGTGGGCCTTTAGTAAACCATGTTTTTCTTTTCAGGGAGATGAGGAAAGCTTTACGCTCAAATCTTGCACCAGAAGGAAAACGGACTCCATCGAGAAAAGGTTCTGTTTTGACATTGAAGCCGTGGACCGGTGAGTTGACTGTGTGCATACCTGCCACCAGATGGCGCTTTGGTCCTCGTAACATTCAGCGGGAGACACACTTCCTGGCTGCTGCTCAGGAAAGGAGGTGGAGATTTGAACTAGGTCTGCCAGGCATGAAGAGAGTGCACTGTAGATACTAGCTTCGACCTGTTAAAACTGTTGCAGTAACTAGGAGGGGAGAGATAAAGTGGCCATCTTATGGGTTTTAGGCAGAGGAAGGGAGCCGATTACTTTACACTTAACCTATAGGCCAAAAGATGCTCTAAGCCAGTGGTTCTCAACCCGCGGCCCGTCACGAATTCAAATGCGGCCCACCGTGCTGAACACAATTAAAAAAAATACTTTCAGTTTTACAATTCATTTTAGTTTTTACATTAATTTAAAAATGTACTAAATAAATATAAGCTATAGCCTAATGTTTTTATGTAAAATAATTTTGTTTTTCATATATTATTTTCAAACATGAGCAGTACTCACATAGCCTAATTAACGTTACGCATTTAAAGTAACGACCAAATGGCCAGCGGCAGACAGTGAGCATATGCTTGATCAATTTAGCCTTCTCAAATCATCACGACCTGACTAAAATAAAATCTATAGATGTAAAACAGTTCAAGCATATAACAATGTTTAGACGTTAAACCTAGATAAATGTGCGCTGTATCCAATAGTTTGCGCAGAGAGTGGAAGCTGAAGCGCGCTTTGCAGGACATAGAGACACCAGCGCGATCACTTGCATTTTTTTTCAGTGGATACTCCGTCATTTTTGCTCATAAAGGTAAGAGTAATGCATCATTCGTAACTGTAAAGGGTCTACTTTTATTTGTGTGCACTCACAATATCAACAAAACGTTGTGCTTTTATAAAATAAAGAAAACAAACATGATGC
>NW_015542400.1:355526-374655 GCF_001515605.1 Sinocyclocheilus anshuiensis | reverse complement strand
TCGGTCCCGGGCTGAAATGCAGGGCTCTAGCTCTGATCTAGCACACAGAAAACGATTTGACTGAAAATTTATCAGAAGAGATGAAAGAAAGATAGTGGTCATCTGCGCAATTCGGAAAAAGAGGCGGCTTTTCTGCATTAGGTATGTTTTTTTTACTCTTTGTACAGCAGTCATTGTTCATTCTAAATTAATTTTTTAATGTAGAATATGTGTTACATAAATACATG
The DNA here is from genome assembly GCF_001515605.1 of Sinocyclocheilus anshuiensis. NCBI lineage: Eukaryota > Metazoa > Chordata > Actinopteri > Cypriniformes > Cyprinidae > Sinocyclocheilus > Sinocyclocheilus anshuiensis. The sequence continues at coordinate 374,428 of NW_015542400.1, read as the reverse complement.
AAATGTAGAACATATAAAAAAGTGCTCGTGGCTCGTCTGCCAGTGGGTGCCCCCCCCACGCATAAAAGTGAAACTCCGCCTTTCAAGCCGAAGTTCACAAAATTGGGTGTTATTTATGGGGAGTAGAATTATTTATTTATTTCAATGAATGTAATCGATTAGATATCATAATATTTAGGCTATAATAATATAAATCAGGTTGGTTTGTATTGCTGACATAATATGTAAATGATAGGTGTGCGGCCCACGAGACTTGCACTTGGACCATAGTGCGGCCCGGTGGAAAAAAAGGTTGAGAACCACTGCTCTAGGCCCTGATGACACAGTGTTGTAATGCTGGGTTTACATCACGCTTTGCACATTGCAGCAAAAAAAAAAAAAAAAAGGTCAATATTTTAGTCTTGATTCCCAGCAAAAGTGTGTCACATAATAAGATTTATCTCCAGAGAATATATCTTAAATTAATATTGTTTCTTTCCCCACTACGATTCGCATTTTAAGCATAAACCTTACTAAATTCTGTTAAATTTGCATTTTTAAAACAAGTAGGGTAAGAGAAATTATTTTAATCCAGGATATACATTGTTGGTCAAAAGTTTACCAAGACTGTGTTTATTCAAAAGTGATAGTAAAGACATTTATATTACAAAAGGTTTCTATTTCAAATAAATGCTGTTCTTTTGAACTGTCTTTCCATCAAAGAATTAAAAAAAAAAGTATCACAGTTTAAAAAAACAAAACTGTTTTTAAGATTTATAATAATAAGAACCAATATTCATAACTGAGCTCAAATAATGATTGATAATAAGCACCAAATCAGCTTATTAGAACGATTTCTGAAGGATCATGTGACACTAAAGTCTGATGTAATGGCTGCTGAAAATTCAGCTTTGCATCACAGGAATAAATTACATTTAAAAACATATTAAAACAGAACCTTTATTTAAAAAGATGAAATAAAAAGTTGTTTTAAATTGCAATAATATTTAAAAATATTACTGTTTACAGTATTTTTGATCAAACAAATGCAGCAAAAACATTAAAATGTCCTAATAATTCAACACTTTTGACCAGTGGTGTATAATTTCAGAAAGTTTTAATTTATGTAGTTTTAGTTCTCAATATATATATATATATATATATATAAGTTTTAATTTGACTGAAAACAAGAAAAATCCGACTTTTATACACCTAATGCAAAGCAAATTTGCATGTGGTCGAACTCCTTTTAAAAATTCTTCTTAATAAAACTTTAGCTGGATTTTCAGAAAATATGTCTCAGTATAAAGAGTCACATTCAGATTCAGGTGTTCTAAGTGGATATGTCAAAACATTATATATAATGTGCAGTACACTGAACATTATATATATAGGGTTTTTACTTGTTTTCAGGTGAAAACATTTATACAAATATTTTTAAAAAGAAAATAATCACATTTAGACAATAGTCATTAAAAATAGTGTAATGCTATGTAGTGTCTATAGCTGTGAGTGAATTCACTAATTTTACTTTGGCCATTTAGTGAGGGACAATTTCAGACACTGCATGCACATTGCCTTTGTGGCTTATGTTGCCTTATGATTCAGTGTCGATGTGTCATGATGAAGTTGGAAAAATATCTAGTTAACTATTCACAAATGTATTTTACACAAAACACGTTGCAATTTTGCAATAGCCTCCTGCTTTTGCCCTCCACAGCAGCAGTGTACTACCACATTGTAAATCTATCAGGCTTTCCTGTGCACAAACTCAATTAAACAGGCCCAGTTTTATTACCATAACTCTTCCTGCCCTGGCATGGCCTAACCTTCAGTTGTCACGCAAGTTAATGGTGTGTGAGTGTGTGTACTACTGATTTACTGATAGAGCTGCCATACTGAAATATTAAAGGGTTTACCAACACACAGCATATACTGGCTCTTACATTGTTATATGCTAAATGTTATATGCTAGATATACCTATCTATAGGACTGACTGTCTGTACTGTCATTTTGCAAGTCATGAAATACTATCCATTTGTTCAAATAACATCTTCATTATCTGATATATCTACTTTTGTTAGCATGGTAATGACTTATGTGTGTTTCTTTAACTATGAATGCTTTTGCAATTGTGAAACAGAAGTACAATACACTTTAGCATACTTTTAAAAAAGGGTATTCATTATGGAAATACTATAGTTTAAAATAATACATTGTTTCCAAACACTTAATTGCATGTTATTTAGTTTAAAGAGTTCATCAGTTGAACGTAATTGCTTTTAGGTTAAACCCAGTTAAAATTATAATCAAGTACTTTAGATGTGCTTTAATGTTCAACACCTCAAAATAAGTGTACTTCTTTAAAACATGACAAAATATTATTAAAACACAATCATTTAAATTGTTCTTTAAATTAAAACTTTTACATTGACATTATTACTTTTAGAAATGAACTCTTTAAGTGCATTTTAAGTCCAAGTGGCACTTTATTAGTATTAGTATCATTAGTATTATATTATTTACAAGTACACTACAAGTGAAAATTGAATACAATTAAGGGTGGCTTTGTAGATTTTACAAAAATAAATTGTCCTAGAATGCAAAGGTTCTCTAGTTTATTTATCTACTAAGAGTGTCCAACTGTAAATATACATGCATCACAGGAGAATTTTGTGTGTGTGTGTGTGTGTGTGTGTGTGTGCATGTTGACTGTACCGCTGTGTATGCTTGCACCTGGACGTGTGTGCATGTTTCAGGCCTGGCATGATCACCATGCAGGCGCAGTCAGAGGAAGACCGCAGACTCTGGATGGAAGCCATGGACGGAAGAGAACCGGTACTTTATCTGAGAGATCGGAAATTTGTTTCGCTCTCAGATCTGATATCGTTCACTATAAGAGATTTTTACATGCTTGGCACTGCTGTGCATCAGATAAACTGTATTCTCATTTTGAATGCATATTCATGAGGCTTATTGCGTCTCATAAATATGCATGTTAAGGCCTTTAGCCTGTGTTGTTTTTTAATATGAATTCAGATATAGTGGTTTAGTTGAGTGTTGGCTTCATAATTGAATTTGTAATGTATTTTAGGATGATTTAGGCTCTGTTCTATAATCTAGTGAGCTGCCTCGCTAGTATACTACCTACATAGACCGTTACCTTTAAGGGCAGCATGCTAATTGAATGGGACCTCATCAGCTACTGATGAAGGCAACAATTCAAATAGTGCTTATCACAAAAACATGCAGGACGCTCAACAAACTGATTTCAATAGAGTTTGCTGTTAGAATGCTGCTAAGCTAACAGCGCGAGGCTGTTCTCGGCATGAAAATTCATAGAGCACACAAATATGTTGTTAAAGGGTTAGTTCACCCAAAAATAAAAATTAGCCCATAAATTACTCACCCTCAAGTCATCCTAGGTGTATATGACTTTCTTCTTTCAGACGAATCATATTAAAAATTGTCTTTGATCTTTCAAGCTGTTTCATGGCACTCAGCGGGTGTTGCATGCATCAGTCCAAAAGCACTTAATTAAACTGCGCCCATCCATAAAAAAAAGTGTCTCACACGGCTCCGGGGGGTGAACAAAGGCCTTCTGTAGCAAATTGATGCGTTTTTGTAAGAAAAATATCCATATTCAAAACGTAATAATCACTTTAATGTAGCTTGCGCTCACTGTTGTACACTGGAAGCAGCTCCGGGTGGATAACGTATGAGGTCAGCGTTGCGCACGTGCCAGTGAGTCTCGTGAAAACCAACATTTGTTAACAGGAGCAAAGGAAGCAAAGTTTAATTTTCATTTTTGGTTGAACTAACCCTTTAAATAGTTAACTTTTATTTATTTGAATATTTCTTATCAATATTATTTGGTTTTGATTAAATAACTAGTTCAGTCATGTAACTTTAAATGGTGCAGTTCTTCTGAAATCCTCCACCTCCCCCAGCTCCACCTGTCTAGATCTGCTACCAGATTTATGTATGTCTATTCATGCAGCAGCAGCAAATCTTACATGCACACAGCAGCGTGCTTAAACTATTCTGAGGGTTGTCATGATTATAGACAGATATAGATAGATAGATAGATAGATAGATAGATAGATAGATAGATATCAATAAAAATGCTGCCTATGTAGGCAGCTCACTAGGTTTTGGAACAGAACCATGATGTCTTAGCATGCTAAATGGCTCTTTCAGTGTGATGAAGCCTGTTTTCGAAAGCTTTTAGCGAACAGATTATGCGTGTAAAATAGTACAAATGAGGCAGTGGTATTGCATGCTGTGATGGCTTCTCATCTGGTATCACTAAATTGTACTTGTTATGCAGATTTTTTTTTCTTCCAAAGCTGCTCTGTATTAACAGCCACAAACTTGACCAAAATGTCTTGTCTCACAGGTATACACCCTGAATCGTGACAGCCAGAATGAAGCTAGTAAGTATGGTGCTATTTCAGTCTTCATTTGAATCACAGAATCATACACACTTATCGTGCTGGTTTCATGAACACTTTTTTTGTTTTGTATTACTGTTTGTTTTACCACGGAGGTGTATTGATGTTTTTGTTTTCCTCTCCCAATGAACTTTCTATTTAAGTGGCACAATTAGATGTCCTCGGCTTCAACATTGTCAAAAAATTCATCTATGCCATAGAAACCAGAGGTACGCCTCATGTTGTTTGTTAGAAATAAAGGTCTGATGGTGACCAGCACATGAGTGAGTGTGACAGTCTGGTTTTCTCTGTCAGGTATTGATGAACAGGGGCTATACAGGATCGTCGGTGTCAGCTCCAGAGTGCAGAAACTACTCAGCCTGGCCATGGGTGAGAATCAGCACCCTGCTGCTGGTTATTTTGTTTTAATGAAACCAGGAGATTAAAATGAAATGAATTTCAGCCATAAATGTCACATATACCATTTCTCAGCCTTAAAACTGTTTTCAGTCAGCACAGACACTGAGTTAGAGTCATAATTAGGCTCAGAATATGTACACTTTTTTTTTTCTTCTTCACATTTTCTCTGATTCTAAAGAAATATTGTAATGCATTGTACCAGTACTATGTACTTGTTGGATACTGAATGCTTTAAGCCAAAACCACAGTCCTAGAATTCACACTCATACACTTTCGCTAATTACAATCACTTTAAATTAAATGGAAGGTGGGTCAATGGCATATGACACTACTTTCTTTTCTGTCCCGATCTAATAATTTATTATTTAAAAACAAATGTAAAATGCAGTCATACATTGGTTTGAATACACCTCTTCTATGATGAGCACTTTTTCAACTTAAGAATTAAAATTCAGTATGTTTTTTGAGGGGCAAAAAAAGTCATAAAGCATGCACTTTGTAATAATATCACATTAAAAGTTTTTTTTTCTTTAAAGTTTATTTTATATAATTACGTTTTAGTAATCTTTTGTCATGATTTAATGTACATTTATTTTGATGTATTGACTAACATTCTAAAGCATACGTAAAATACTTCTTAATTGGTTATAACTTCAATATTACATTTAAAGTAAATATATTTTAAATCTACTAAGTTCACTAAATTGTACATAAATGTCATCATTAGAAATGGTAAATAAAATATATATTTAAAAAATGACGTACAAGTTCTCTAGTCAAGAATATAAAAAAATTCAACTAACTGCATTTAATATAAATTTAAACTATAGCACATTTTCATTTAATTGCAAGTAACATGCAATTAAGTGTCCGAAAACATTACATTTTCGCCCTTAAGTATATTCTTTTAAGTATATTATTTATTACCTTATTATATACCTTATTAAGAAAGGTATGCTAAAATATGTTATTACTTTATGCATGATGGTTACACCACGTCATTTAATTAAAACAATTTTCATTTAATTTAAGCCATTAAATTGAAACTTTATTTGAAAATAATATAAAGGTTCTTCAAAACCATATGAAACCAGCATGTAAAGAAAGATAGAGTACATTTCTAAGAAAATGTCACATTTTTATTATTTTAAAATAGGTTTTTAATAGGTTTTCCTTTTCTTTATCATGGATATTCTTATTTGTCGTTGATCCTGGTAACTAATTTTGTCACAGTGCTCACTTGCAGGTTTTTTTAGACTGCTTTGTTAATTGTAATGTGAGTGCTCTAGTTGTCACATTGTCACATTCATTATCAGCGACAGCTTTGTTGATTTATAATGGAATGTATCTAGGTTTGTCGCATTACTCCCATGCAGTGTAGATAGATATATTGATTATTATGTGAGTGACCTAGTTTTTTCATGATGCATTGCTCTCGTACGGACAGATATGTTGATTAGCAATGGTTATTTTTTGGTGGTATTGAATCGTTTGCATGGTAGACACATTGTTAGATTTCTTTTTCAATTCATTTAGTTAAATAAAATGAAAACTAGGTTAAAAGAATATTAATCTGTCAGTGTTGAATGCAATTAACTTTTTTTGTCACTATGCCAAAATGTATGCGTGTGCCTCTCCCATATTACAATATTTTTACTGTACTTTCAAAGCACATCTGCCTCGATTAAGTATTATATTTGTGTATAAAGCTTCACTTAGCAAGGAACCATTATTATCAGCTGCCTAAGTATAAACGCAACCCTCTTCACATGCAAAAAGTGACAGCAATGCCGTCACACCCTGCGGTGAAGGCAAGGCAAGGCAATTTATTTCTAAAGCACGATTAAAAACAACAATAAGTTGACCAATGTGCTGTACAGATTCTAAAAAACATAGATAAGCAGACAATATATACACAGCACAGAGCATACATTCAACATTCCAACAACATGTCATTGAGCAGCATTTTGCAAAAAAGCCTGGGAGAATAAATGAGTATTTAAAAGGGACTTAAATGACACCAAAGTGGAGGCAGTCCTTATGTGTAAAGGCAAACGGTTCCAAAGCCTTGGGGCCGAAACTGCAAAAGCACGGCCCCCCACAGTTTGCGTCTCGACCTAGGAACAATCAAGAGATTTTGGTCAGAGGACCTAAGAGATCTTGATGAAGAGTACGGTTGCAACAAATCTGAAATATAAGATGGTGCAAGGCCATTTAATGATTTAAAAACAAACAGCAAGATTTTAAAATCAATTATATAATGGACCGGCAACCAATGTAAAGATGACAAAATGGGAGTGATATCGTGACAGGGTGGACTGACTAATCCCTACATAGAGGGAATTACAGTAGTCCAGACGAGAAGACACAAAAGCATGCATCCCTCTTTCAAAATCACAAAAGGATAAAAACCGCTTAATCTTTGCCAGTGTTCTTCAGGATGAATGGCAGGATAGACTTTGATGTTGTTGTGTTACACTGGGATTTATCTGCCTGTCTCAGAGTGATAATGATATACTGTGACTATACTACTGCTTTAGGAAATGTTTTGCAATTTTGATGCTAATTAACAGTTGCCAGCATACATACTGTGGGTATAGAAAATAATCACCCCCTTTAAAATAATCACATTTTGCTGCTTTGCAGCCAGAAATGCAGATGGACACAGTTTTTGTTTTATCCAGCTATATTTACTCAGTGCAACTTATAACATTCAAGTGATGGATATAACACCAACATGTCAGAAAAAAAAATACAAAAACAGAATCACTGAGTTGGAAAAAGGATCACTTTCCTGGAGCATTTCAGTCCTTGGTAGTGCAACTGAAGCAAACAATCAACTATGGGTGGCAAGGCACTGTCAAAAGATCTCCAGGATAAAGTTGTGGACAGGCACAAGTCAGGAGATGGATACAATTTTTTTTTCAAAGGCTTTATCAATGCCTATAAGCACAGTGAAGTCTATTATTAAGAAGTGGAAGGTATTCGGTACAACACAGACCCTCCCTGGATCAGGACATCGCTCCAAACTGCTTGAAAGAGCCAGGAAGAAATTGGTCAGAGAGGTAACCAAGAGGCCTACAGCAACTCTGAAGCAGCTGCAGGAATTTATGACAAAGAGTGATCATTGTGTGCATGTGACAACAATATCACAAATTCTCCACAAATGTGGCTTGTATGGGAGGGTTGCAGAAAGGCCACATGCAGTCATGACTGAGATTTGCCAAAACACACCTTGAAGATTCTGAGGCAGATGAGACTAAAATTGTATTATTTGGCCTCAACACCAAACGATATGTCTGGTGGAAATCCAATCCAGCTCACCATCCAGATAACAGCATTCTTCCAGTAAAGCATGGAGTAACGCATCGGTTATATCCTGTTATGGGGTGTTTCTCTACAGCAGGGACTGGAGCACTTGTCAGGATAGAAGGAAAAATGAATGGGGCAAAATACTGTCAAATTCTTGAGGAAAATCTGTTGCCCTCTGCCAGAAAGTTGTCAATGGGAAGAAGGTTTACCTTCCAACATGACAATGACACAGCAAAGCTGAGCACACAGTGATTGAAGGGGGAAAAGGTGAATGTCCTTGCATGGCCTAGCCAGAGCCCAGACTTAAACCCCATTGAAAATCAGTGGAATGACTTGAAGACTGCAGTCCACAAACGCTCACCATCAAATTGAACTGAACTTGAGCAGTTCTGCAAAGAAGAGTGGGCAAATATTGCAAAGTCTAGATGTGCAAAGTTAGTTGAGACATATCCCAACAGAATAAAGACTGTAATTAAAGCAAAAGGTGGTTCAACAAAATACAGACACAAGGAGGTGATCCTTTTTTCAACTCAGTGATCCTGTGTTTTTTTTTTTGTTTGTTTCTGATATGTTGGTGTTATATCTTTCACTTTGATGTTATAAGTTGCACTGAGTAAATACAGCTGGATAAAACCAAAACTGTGTCCGTCTTCATTTCATGCTGCAAAGCATTAAAATGTGATTGTTTTAAAGGGGGGTGATTCTTTTCTATACCCACTGTATGCATTGTTTACTTGCACATACTGGCAGTGTGCTGTGTTGGTAATTCCAAAGGTTGAACAGAGGTCACTGGTAAATTAAATCTGTCGTCTAACCATGGGGTCTATAATCCTCCTCTAGACCCCAAAACCTGTGCAGATGTGGAGCTGAACAGCACAGAATGGGAGATCAAGACCATCACCAGTGCAATAAAGCACTACCTCAGGTACTAACCCACCCCTTCACATATGACCACATGACAACAACCAGGCTATACTACACAAAATGTGATTTACCTGTCTTGATTTGACTGGCTCCCGCAGTCTCAAAAGTTACCTTGACCGCTAAGGTATCAGCACTACAATTGCTTATACTCAGGGCTATTAACCTAAGTATACATAGAAACCATGTATAACATCTTGGCAACTACTGTAACAATAATAAACTCAGAATACTTGCATAGTGAACAGTTGGGTCCCTTCGCACAAATGAGTCAACAAGCTAGCAGTGTGCTAAGCTAGCAGGCCTATGCTGAGTATTTAAAGAATGAGAAATATTTAATGCCATAATCTTTAACTTTATTTATAGCGCTGTTGAATGCTTGAATCTGATTGGCTGACAAACATATTAAAAGGTGTGCAATTATTTTAAGCGAAACACGGCTAAAGTAGTTCCAGGCAGGTCTTGACCGCATTGAAATTATTTGGTGAAGTGATCTGGACATGCAGTTATTTCAAAGGTCCTTACAGCCTACAACAGCCAAAGAACCAAAACCCACAACAACACTGACCAAGCAAATAAATATAGTAAACAACAGGATAAAAACGCCAAATTATTTTCATGTTTTTGCCACAAAACTACGTTTTATTATGTAGGGAAAACATACTCTGTTTCTACTTTGTTCTCTCCCTTACAAAAGCGCACACATACAGTACTCACACACACTCACAGACACGGAAACATGCACACGCACAGAAACATGTTGTCGGCGCTGCTCTGATGATTTTATCATTAAAATAGTTTAGCAACTTAAAAGTTCTTGAAGATAATGAACTTGCAGTTTCGCTATTAGTAGAAATGCAGCTGCCAAACACTGTTTAGAGATGCACAGGCAATTCACACATGCTTAATCTCTCTCTCTCTTTCTCTCTCTCTCTCTCTCTCTCTCTCTCACTCTCTTTCTAATAACTTCATTATTAACTGAAATAGTCTGCTATCAGAATCAGAATTAGCTTTATTCGCCAAGTGTGTGCAAACACACAAGGAATTTGTTGTGTTTTTTTAGGAGCTCTTGGTACATACATACATATATACATACATAAATATATGACATGAGAACAGAAAGAACAATTAAATAAGTAAGACTAAAGAAAAAAAACAATAAATAAATAATAATAATAGTAATAATAATGTGGTAAAATCTGGAACAGAAGATTTATGTCCAGATTTGTGCATTATTTACTGTACAGTTTTATAAATAAAAATATGCATATGTATTTACATAATACTTGAATATCAATGGAACAAGACTCCGTTACTAGGTCTAAAATGAAGTTTTGGAATTAGCAACGGAGGTGTTGGATGAGATGCGTAAGAAATTAATCCTACACACGAGTGTTTTAAGGACAAAAGCCTGATGAATGTCTTTTAATACAACATCTGAAAAATATTTAAGATCTGGTAACCATAGTATAAGCGGAATAATTGCCTCTGATCCAGAGTATGTGAGCGGAATGCAGCGGCAACAATTCCCTTTCTAAGGAACTTGTGCTGCTTCCTCTAGCAGACACTTTGGGGAATGCTGCCAGCATGACCGGTGTCTGAAGCATGTGTAAAAAAACGGCAGTCCCATTGGTCCACGTGGCCCGTGACGTCATTGGCAGGTGCCCGGAAGTATAAAAGGGCACCTGCTGAATACATCACCAACTTTTGTTGTCTTCAGGAGCCGTATGTTTGCAAACAGTGTGTACTACTGTATGTCTGTGAAGCCGGGCGAGCGTTTGAAGAAGTGCGTGTCTCTGTCAGAGGTTTTTGACACCCGAGGACAAGCACGACTTGAGCGTTATGTGTCTAGGTTAGGAGCACGCTCCAATCACGTTGGTCTCTCTTCTCGAGGGAGGAGAGGCAAGCATCTGCGCCTCGCAGATCAGGTCCCCCTTATTGCCGAGGCACTGCGGAAGCTGGGGATCGCAGGTCAAGCTGAGTCATCCTCTTTGAAGTTTCCTGCCTTGCCATCCGTAGTGTTTCAGACCACCTTGCGCTTGAATGGCAGGGCGTATGTGGCAGCGGGTCAGGCTGGTGGAGCATTGCACACCATGGCAGTGTTATAAGCAGGCTGACTTGCTGAAGGATTTGGATAAGGGCAGAGGTTTGTCTCCTGATGCAGTTGAGGAGCTGCGCCGCGCCACCAAGCAAACTGCTGCTGCCATTGGTCTCTCAATGGTGGCTATGATGACTACAGAGAGGCATCTGTGGATCATCTGTGAGTCATCGGGAAGAAAGAAAAGGACTTTCTTCTCGATACTCCGCTTTCGCCTACTGGACTTTTTGGCACTTTCATCGAGGCATTTGTGGATAAGTTCAGAGAGGCAAAAGCGCAATCAGCTGCTTTCAGGAAGTTCATTCCTCAGAGCTCCAAATCCTCCTCTAGGGGGGTGATTTGTCTAGAGCTGAGGCTCATAGACAAGATCAAAAGTCTAGCGTCGCTAACCGTGCCCCTCTTTCAAGGAGTTGGCAGTGGAAAGCTAACGCTAACAAAGGGAATAAGGATCTCAGGGACATCCTAGATAAGAGACATGGTGATCGCCTGCATCCCGAGGCTGGGACTCCTTGATCATTCTCTTCCCTTCCTCCCCTTTCCCCCATTTAGTGTTATGGCCACTGCTTACATCAGGCTCTGACTCTGGACTAATGATGTCTTGTGTGTTCGCTCTGAGCGAATCATTTACTGATGGTCCGGATATCCCTCATATGAGCTTATGGTCAATAACACAGTGACTTTGCTAGCCTACTGTGGGACTGACTCTGATTGGGGGCCTCCTTAGTTTAGCCATCTGAGGATGGTTATATTCCTGCCATTGTTATGGCAGGACGGGCTTACTTGAATACAGCTGTCTGAGGCTAGATGTGTTCTTACTTGCAGTTGCGGTAAGCCCTTTCCTGGAAATGTAGCTATCTGAGGTCTGGGTAGTTTCAGTCGGTCCCCCTTCTGGTAGCTCCTTCCTAGGTACATAGCTATCTGAGGATAGCTATGTGCTAGCTCAGTGATTGCTCCCCTGCTCAGGGTTTTTAAGTAGCGGTCTCCTTGAGCCCATGCCTAGACAGTGCTATCTCCACCGCTAGGGTTGTAAGCAGATAGCCCACTCTCTGTGGTCTGGGCAGCTTTGCTAGAGGACGCAGCACGAGTTCTCTCGAAGGGAAACGTCTCGGATTATGCATGTAACCATGGTTCCCCATGATTATGTGGCCTGTTTGTTTACATCTCCTTCAGATAACTAAGTTGGTGACGTATTTAGCAGGTGGCCTTTTATACTTCCGGGCACCCGCCTATGACTTCACGGGCCATGTGGACCAATAGGATTGGCGTTATTTGACATGTGCTTCAGACACCGGTCATGCTGCCAGCATTCCCCAAAGTGTCCTCTAGATGACACAGCGTCTCGTTCCCTCTCGGGGAACCATGGTTTACATGCATAACCCGAGACGTTTCTCCTCTGCGCTCCAATTCAATTATCACTCCGCTCCGGGTTCACCATTTCCCGCTCCTCACTCCACTGTTTAGAAACACTGCTCCGCCTTCGCTCCATGACGAAATTTGTGGCTAAAGTATTTCAGTAGCCTGTTTTGAAATATCACAAAGTTCTGTTCAGAACTTATATTAAACGAAAAAACAAATACACAATACTAGAAGAATAGTTTTAACGTGGTTTATTGGATAACTATAGTTAGCCAACATCTATATTAAATGACTGTTTAACTCACTTGTCTGTGCACCGTCTCTCTACTATGGCAAAGCTGAGGGTTGTAGTTACTTCAGAAACAGAAAGAATATGCTATAATTTTTCTTGTTTTAAGATGATAAATCACAGATTTACTACCTGTACAATAAACTGTTTAAAACGTGAATTCACACAATCAATATTGAATATCCACATGCTACAAACAAACAGATTACCACCACGACGCTCTGACTTAAAAAAAATCAACTCTGCTCCAGTCAAAAATCATGCCGCTCCACTCCTAGCTCCGATCACATAATCTGCTCTGGTCCGCTTCGCGTCATGGTGATGCACTATTTTCTAATAATTCAACGGCCTGTCGTCAATTATTCCTTACTTACCAGTATAAGTAGTCGTATTTACAAAATGAAGACTTCACATATTGAGTGTGTCAAGTCGGGTTCCTTACCCACTTACAGTAAGTGGGAATTAAGTCTTTAAATGTATTGTGTTTGAAATATGCTTACAGTGTACTGCTAAATGTACTGACAAGCATTTATGGTGAACTAAAATATGCTATAATGTAATTTCTGTTGAAAGTTGCATGTCATGTATTTAAAGTATATTTAAAGTAGATTTAATATATTAGATTATTAACTGTAATATCTAGTAACATTACAGTTGGATATATAATTAAGTGTTACATATGATTTAGTATGTTAGTCAACATCAAAATTGAGTATTCTTTATTAAAGCAAAAGATTATTGAAACATAATGTTTTAAAATGTTTTTTTATAGTAAAATATTTTATAATTATTACAACGTGCACTTTTAAAAATGTACTTAAGTGTGTTAAGAAACATAGTCATGAAATTGTACTTAAAAGTGAAAGTACACTTACCTGGACTTTTATTTCAATAATATTATATTATTTGCTAGTACATCTTTTTATATATAATTTTAAGTGCACATTCAATACAATTGGTTCATTATACTAGCCTGGCAACCACCCACAACATGCTAGCACCGTGCCAAGAAGTTTTACATGAGCAATTACTAGGGATGCAACAATGCACCCCGAATCATACCCCGAGCTGGTCGAAGATCGATAAAAATATGTGGCGATTCAAGTCATTTGAGATGTTAAACTAATCGCCGTACATTTGGGGGTGGGAGTTTATATCAATGTATCTCTGATGGGAACTGACTTGTCTTCAGAAAAGTTTAGATGGTATTTTCTTTTCTAGACTGGTGTTTATAAGCGCAGTACTGCTTTGTTTACAACGGTAACCAAGGAAACACTGTATTGCTGCTGTTCCATGAGCGCCACCTGCTGTCAGAGAGTGAATTTGCATGTCATGCAGCCCGTCTGCTGTTTTTGTATCATTCAGATATGTTTTATGTAGTATAGTTTAACAAAGCTGAAGTCAGAGCATTCTGTTTTTGCTTAAATTTCAAAATTATACAATCTAATTTAAATCAAGAACTGCTCATGCTGCATGTATGCAGCATCTTTGTTTGGATCGTGAATAAAATGTAGTGGTTGCCTCTAATTTCAAATAGAAATAGCACACCTTAGTTTGTTTATATGAAGAGATTTCTTTTATTTGCATTTATTTATTTGATTTGAGATTTGTTTTAAAATTTAAATTTAGTGTTGTTATTTGACATTTCAATTTCACAGAGAAATGTGCAGCATTTGTCTGAAAAATAATAAAAGGACAACTTTTCATTTAAAATTTGCCTTAAATCTCATTTTGTAAAAAAAAAAAAAAAAATCATAGGAAAATTGTATTGTGAAATCAGTATTGTGAATCGTTCCATCCCTAGCAATTACCACTCATATTATTTTCAAAAAATATACAAATATAGTAATTCATGTTATAAACATGATATATTCCAATTACCACTTACATTTTTGTCGAAAAATATAAAAATACAGTCTGACAGACAGTCTGATTATTCATGTAATTCCACAACATTGTTAATAATCTACAAATTAGCTTGCAGGCTAAAATTAAAACCTCTCAGAAGTTAGTAAATATGAATAAGCATTTTACAACGATAGAGGAAGACATATCATCATCGTGCATCCAAAAATTCTCAGTTTAATTTGTCTCGACGCCATTCCTTCTGTTTTTGAGTCTATTTGGTCTGTTATATAATCGCTAATATTTTCTCTTCTCCTCTTCTACCAGGATGCTGCCGGCCCCTCTCATGACATACCAGTACCAGAGGAGCTTCATCAAAGCAGCCAGTGAGTTTCTCTCTATCTGTCTGGTTGGACCGGTCTGGCCGTATTTCCCCTGATCTATTTTGACTATTTAAAACTATTTGACTATAGTTCGACCATTTGATAAAACACACTACAGAGTAGGAGTGCTCAAGCTAGTATGATCTGAAACAGGAAACCGGGGTGTAGAGGAAAGAAAATGGATTTACAGTATGGCAGCTTTTGTCTGAGACGCCGAGGGATGTTGTCCCTCTTCCAGATCGTCTTTTGTATCCCATTTGTAACATAAACTTTGATTTTCACACTGCAAAAACTTTGATTAGAATTAGAAATTTGACAATTGAGTTTTAAGCACAAACTTAATTACATTTTATTCGATTTTTACTTAAAACAACTGTTTGCTAAAATTGTTAAATATATTTCATAAATTATTAAAACTAATTCATAAATTATTTTTCATAAATTATTTCACATTTTTTAACTAATGAAGAAAAAATAATTACAGATATATTAAATACAAAAATATACATTGTCTGAAAACAATATTTAATGCAATTTTGCTGCTCAAGTAAATATATCTTGCATTAAGGATGGTTGGATATTTTTGTACGTGAAAACAAGACTGATTATTAAGATGCTTTTTTTTTTTTTTTTTTTGCTTTGTATCTCATGCTATCTTCATCTTATCTCGTTTTGCTTTCTACCATCGTTCCCTTTTTTGTCTCTATTTTTCTCTCTCTTTCCTTCTGTACTTTCTTTTTTTTCTTTGCCAGTCCTTAAGGGTGATGTTAGGCCCTTGTCCTCATATTAACTTTTTTTGTTTCTTTCGGAGAGCTCCACCCCCCCTTCTGCCTTTCATTTTCTCTCTTTTTTTCCACTCCTCCCCTCGTTCATTCCTGTCTATATGAGCCATTTATGTGATAAAGAGCAAGGTGCCATCTGGAGTTTGCCCATCAGCAGAGAGAGAGAGAGATAGGGATATGGGAATAAGGGAGTGAGAGACGATGTGAATGTGTATGTAACTGGAGAAGAGAAAATCAAGAGAGACAAGAAAGTGTGAAAATGTGTGTGCATGGTCTACAGGTTCGGTTTCTGTTCAACACGATCAAATACATGACTGGTCTGGTTATGTCTTGCAGGGGTTTTTGAATGGCTTGGATTAGCAGCAGATCATTTCTTCATCTGTATTTTGTGTTTAAGATAGTAAGACTTGTTTTCAGACAATATATATATTCTTGTGTTGAAGTTTGTTCTTAAATACATTTATTTATTTATTTATTTTTTTTTAGAATGTATTAAATATTTATTATGCATTTTATATATATATATATATATATAATTATATTAATACATTTATAATTACATTTTATACTATGCTATAAATAAAAAGCTGTGGCGCTCATCCAGGTGTTGTGTGTTCGAATTGTAGAATTTTACTTGAGAAGCAAAATTACTTTGTCTTGTTCTCTGAAAAATGTATTAATTTTTTACATTTTTGCTTAAAACAAGAAAAAAGGATATCTGCCAATGGGGTAAGAAAAATAATCTTACTTCAAGGACAAATCAAAATGATTTTTCTTACCCCATTGGCAGATATTTTTTCTTGTATTAAGCAAAAACTAACAAAATTCTGATAATTTTTCAGAAAACAAAAAAATACTAAGTTAGAAAATAATTTTTTGCAGTGCAATTAATTAATTAATTACTTTTGATTTATTTTATTTATTTATTTTGTCCCTTATCATGTCTAAAACAACCTCTTTTATATCTCTCTTCTCTCGCTGTACTCTTGTTACTGGGGATTATTAGGATATCATGGCAGCCAGAGAGATCACTAATATTTCAGTGACCTTTAAGAGCCAGTGTCTGGCGGATTAGCTTTGCTCTTAATGGACACTGCTGCAGCGGTTACATACACTAGGTGGCACTGTGCTTTTACAACAAGGCAGACACAAACACGTGAGCATTAATGTCATTTTAATTGGAATAATGTGTCTGTGTGGGTCCAGACTGTGTCAGGAAGTGACCTCACAGAATCAGGAACGGGATCTTTTGTTCTGTTTCACAACATCAGCAACAGATGCAATGTTTCAGACCTGAAACGTGTCAGTGAATGTTGAAATGTACGTAAAAACGTACACGGCCGAAGCCAGTGAGACTGGACTCTCAAACATTTTTACAATGATACTAAAAGGTCTTGTACTTGTTTTAAAAAAGTACGAAAAAAGTTAAACTACGGCAGAATGCTCAACAAGGTTTTCCAGCAAAGTTTTGATCATGTTGATAATTTAGAGGCCTTAGATATTTGTGTATCAAGTACGATACAGTAGGCTTTATAGGGTTAAGTGGCATTTTTGGGTAAAAGCCAAGATAAACTGTGTCATCAATGGTCTTCTATGTCAGTTTGTGTGTGTGTGTGTGTGTGTGTGTGCGCGCATGTTTTTGTGACATATGAAGACACAAATTTGTATAATGACATGGGTATGACATATGTATTACAAGGAGAAGGTGACTTATGAGGACATTACCCCGTGTCCCCATTTTTCAAAACGCTTATAAATTATACAGAGTGAGTTTTTTTTGAGAAAGTAAAAATGCACAAAGTTTCCTGTGAGGGGTAGGTTTAGGGTTAGGGTTGGTGTAGGGCAATAGCACATACAGTTTGTACAGTATAAAAACCATTAGGCCTATGGAATGTCCCCACAATTCACAAAAACAAAGCTGTGTGTGTGTTTTAGGATTTCAATTATGGTAAATTTCCTAAATTAGATTTTTAAGAATGCATAATATTTTACAGCAAATTGATCAAAGAACATTTCCATTATTTTTATTGCTTTTATTGATTAGTTATTGTAGCTCTATTTTTGTTATCAATAAAGCTAACTACTCAGAAAAGCACTACAATACAATAAGAAATAAATGACTTCAGATATCTTACTCTCTCACCAGAGTGGCCAGTCACCACCTGCAGAATTTGATGACGGTTGCTAACCTCGGCGTAGTGTTCGGCCCTACACTCTTGAGGCCTCAGGAAGAGACTGTCGCTGCAATCATGGACATCAAGTTCCAGAACATTGTGGTAGAAATCCTAATCGAGAACCACGAACGGGTATGTTTATAAATGGAAACCAGCCACTCATCACCATATCATACCAGGAAAATTGGTTAAGCGTTAAGAAAAAGAGCTTTGTTTCTGAACATTTGGTGATGATGTGCACAGCTAATGAGTGAAATGGCTCGTTAAGTTATTTCATTTCTATTGGTCACTTCTTTTCTGACCGTAATCACCATAAAGGTGCATGAGCTGTGTTGCTGACACCTAGGTGTGAATGAAGGATGTAATTCCCTTTCTAAGGGATTCACTCAGTCCACATTTGCTGTAATGGGTAACTTCAAATCCAGCAGGGGTTTAAAGGGTAAAGCAGCTTAGAATAGTTGCCATGGCGACATGCAAATCGGCTTAAGGCTGATTTCTTAAGCTGAGCCCAGTGTCACATGACATATGGCCACTTCCTCCTGCATGAATGGGTAAAGTAGGTGGGTTTTACAATCAAGGCTGTCATTATGTCTTGTACAATTAACTTTCCCATGTCTCATTGCCATAAAGACATAGCACACTCATATGCTCCACTGTGAATGAGGTTAACCTGTAACGAATCTTTCTGCTTCAGCCTAAAAGCATTGTTGACTACCTATCCTATATATCTATATATATGTACAGCAGGACTGCAACATAAAACTGATCCTCAAAAAACTTTTCATTCACAAACACACAATAGGATCTTTGAATAAAGACTTATGACTTGTCACGAGAAAGTTTTTTTTTCTTCAGAATTCTTAAAGTGATAATTCAGGTTTGTTTGTGTTTTTTTTTTTTTTTTGTCTT
>NW_015542400.1:320781-355516 GCF_001515605.1 Sinocyclocheilus anshuiensis | reverse complement strand
CTGCGAATGCGCTTGAGTCAAATACAGCAGTAAAACGCCTACAGTTCATGCGGAACAAAAGGAAATGTGCTTGTTTTCCTTTGCAGCCACTTACTCTCTCGCTTCCTCTTTTCCTGTCTTCCTAGAACTGGACAATCCCGAGGCGAGGGTGGCAGAGATCCACTCCATAGTGCACCGTCTCCCGGAGAAGAACCGCCAGATGCTGGAGCTTCTCATGAAACACTTGGCCAAGTAAGTTTAGGTGTTGACGCCCCCTTTTTACTGTGTTACAAATCCAGCAAAGACCTAAGAGGATTTCCATTGTAAAAACCACAACCCTGCTGATGGTAAAAAAGGCCTTAACGTCCCTTCATGTTTGCCCAGCTGAAAAGAGTGGCTTGTTTTCCTTCACCTGTGCTTTCCTCCATCTCTTTCCCCAGCTCCATTTTCTTTTGTGCGAGTTTAATTTGACACCCTGACTGCCGAGCTCTGCAGAGCCACTCCTCTGTGACGCTGGCAGCTCGAGGAGTATTTTGGAAGTTTACGGAGAAAGTCCACTCCAAAGTGAAAATGCTTTACACAAAGCAGCTTTCTGCAAAAGATCAGATTCATAATCCGAAAGAATTACAGGAAGTAGAAGTTTAATACCTACTTTGCTTGTCCTCAGGACAAGTTTGGAAATTATGTTGTAGTGTGGAATGAATAGTTTCATCGGACAGTAGCAGTGAAAAACAACAGCTGCTGCATAAGGTTAATTGGGACTCATTTAATATTGACGGTATGCTGATTAGAAGAAATAATTTCTGTAAAGGTTTTACCTTGGGTTCTGTTGACACTGAATCATCATTTACAACAATTGTGTAAAAGTCGTTAAATATCTGACCAGATGGCTGAAAGTTTGCAAGTTCAAAACCCTAAAAAAGTAATACCATTAAAGTCCACATGAAATGAACAAAATGGTATTTCCTGTGTTGACATATTTCCTAATGAGACAGGAAGTTGAAGTGGGGCATATCAAATGCTTTGTCCTTTTTTAATTAGACAGTAGCTTTAGTTTAAAACCTGTTGTTCACTGTACAGTCTTGCTTGCTATTTATTTATTTATTGAGTATCATTTGATGTATCAGGCTTTTATGGCTCATGATATCAGATAATTGGTTGCTGATATTTATATGCCCATAAAGTAAGATGAAATTCAAATAGCTTGTAATGTAATCAATGAGATCTTTATAACAGTATAGAAGACTACTTACATAAAATGCATATAAATATTAGTTGCCTCTCTATATCTCCCAATAATATGTCCTAGTAAGATTATATTTAGATCTTACCAAAGCTCTGTAGTTTTATTGTGGGGGGCAAAACATACAATGCATTACAATACAATGATTGAGAAATGAACAAATAAACGTTCCTCAAAAGCCTGATGTGCGGATAAGTTTGACACTTATTATAAAACAACATAAAAGTTAAAGGGTTATTTGTTTGTTTTTTTTTTTTTTTTGTCATCTTTTACTCGCCCTCATGTTGTTCCAAACTTGTATGATCCATAAATGAGATATTATACATACAGTATTCAATAATAGAAACTGCTCTTTTTACTTGTAAGCTTTTCTATTTTCTAAATGTAAGTTATTGATATTTTTGCAAATTGAAATATGTAACATGATTCAAGTAACATTTTCTTTAATAACCATCTAGTTAAAGAAAGTTCTATTCCAAGTGCATCACACATGAGTGCTCAACACGGTGTAAATGTAAAACTAATTTACTTGTTAAATATCTTTGCAGAAAAGATGCATGAAATGTGATGGCACATATTGTACAAATTTCATTGCGACTTTAAAGTATCATAAACGCAGTCCACTATAGCATGTTAGCATGTTTCCTAAATATCTGCAAACTAGTGCTGTCAAACGATTAATCGCGATTAATCGCATCCGCAATAAAAGTTTTTGTTTACATAATATGTGTGTGTGTACTGTGTATATTTATTATGTATATATATAAATACACACACATACAGCATATATTTTGAAAATATTTACATGAATTTACATGTATATATTTATATTCATAAAATTGATATTATATATAAATATATTTAATGTATAAACGTAACATATTTTTCTTAAATATATGCATGCATGTGTGTGTATTTATATATACGTAATAAATATACACAGTACATACACATATACTATGTAAACAAAAACTTGTATTTTGGATGTGATTAATCGCGATTAATCGTTTGACAGCACTACTGCAAACATATGATATTTTTATGCTTTAGTACAGTCAAAAAAATTACATACAGCATCTTTAAAGATATTTAAAAGTGATTTTACAATACTTTAATAGGAGTAAATTCACAGTTAATTTACAATACCATTTTTACAGTACATATTTATACTTGCTGTGTTGCAGGAAACATGAGAACCAATTAATTTATCATTAATATTTCACATTAAACTGACCGTGATTCGTGCTTGAATATTCAGACAAGCAAATGAGATTTAAGGGGTTTTGATAGAGGAGAGGATATTCTGTGTGATGTGAAATATGTATCTAATTTCAGTCTGTTTGTCACACATAGCTATCGTATGACTTCAGACTTGAAATAGAGTGTATATGAGTCATAGGGACCTTTCTTTTTGGTGTCTTTTGGAGCTTGACAGCCACTGGTAGCAGATTTATAGCTGTCATACAGTATTTTTGTATGGAAAAGAACAGCTTTTTCCATGGAGGAAAAAGTCAGGTTTGGAATGACATGAAAGTGACCAACTGATGGTCGAATTGTCATTTTATGACTAGACACGTCTGCGGGGTCATATCCTCCCAGGATCAGTAGCAACATTTCAGTCTGTTCTATTTTTGTGGAGACACTCATCCCATCATTGTGGCGCTCTGACATTTTCATGTTGATTTGAATTTCCTTTCGGCTCTGCAGATTTTCAAAGACATGCCAGTGTCTGGAGGAGGGCAGGGCAACTCCCAGCTCAACCTGCCCAGGCGGAGGAGTGCAGACAGCAACGCCCCGTCCTGCAGCGAGAGACCCCTCACTCTTTTCCACACCCCCTCATTTTCAGAGAAAGACAAAGGTACACCAGCAGGTGCTTACTTTGGAACATCTAAAATGATGATAATTCTTTAAGACTAAAAATTATGCTAGAATACTTTTTTTTTTTTTTGTCATTTAACATTTAATTCGTTTCATTCATTTGATATTTCTTGTATTTATTTTTTAAACAATTAATACGCATTTATTATCATTATTTATGCAAAGTTGAATAAAAAAAAAAGTATTTCTAAGGGTACTTTCTTATGTCATATTCCAAAAATATTCAATGCTTTACTCATTTAATACAATAATGAAAAAAATATATATTTTGATGTGTGATTAATTTGCGATGTCCTGCAGCGAGAGACCCCTCACTCTTTTCCACACCCCCTCATTTTCAGAGAAAGACAAAGGTACACCAGCAGGTGCTTACTTTGGAACATCTAAAATGATGATAATTCTTTAAGACTAAAAATTATGCTAGAATACTTTTTTTTTTTTTTGTCATTTAACATTTAATTCGTTTCATTCATTTGATATTTCTTGTATTTATTTTTTAAACAATTAATACGCATTTATTATCATTATTTATGCAAAGTTGAATAAAAAAAAAAGTATTTCTAAGGGTACTTTCTTATGTCATATTCCAAAAATATTCAATGCTTTACTCATTTAATACAATAATGAAAAAAATATATATTTTGATGTGTGATTAATTTGCGATTAGTTCGATAAAGTAATCGGCACATGATGTAATTAATTAAATTCAACTTTTGACAAGCCTAATATATACAGTATATATGTTTAATCGTAAATGTTTTTTTATAAACATCTTTTAAACATAATTTTTACAAACAAAATATTTATGAAAATGTAGTTTAATGTGATTCAAAAGGAAATCCTGAAGATGTTTGGTTCCTCTCAGGAGTTTATTTACATTGGATTTACTGTACATATCTAAACTTTGAAGGAGGAAATTCAGTTCCTGGTCTATAAACTGTTGTGCTACAAATACCAATGCAATTAATTATTTAAATAGTTTCAGGTTTCAAGTTGGCACACCAGACAGACCAGACACCACCCTGTTTGCAATTACTTTTGCAATAAACATTTTGCTGCCAACCCCTTCTGGGCATGTGACGAGTAAACTAGTCCCCAGTATTAGATCCCATTCAGTTATTGTCTGAAATAACTAGCAATATAACTTGAATTGCTTATTGAAATACAAACCGTCATTCAAATAAATTCAAACCACTAGATCCCACCAAACCCCGTTTTAGCCACAGGCTGGAGTAATTACATTAGCACACTATTAACTCTTCATTAGGATAGCAACATTTCTGCTTTTCCATCAGCAGTGGAGAAGAGGAACAGTGTGGTTGTAAACTCCAGTGCAGACTTGTCATCAGTAAATTGCAACAGCACACTCAGCTGGACTCGACTCGACAGCCTGCCCACTGGAGACGGAGACCACGATGGGCTTCAGCTGCCCAAGCAGAGTCGGCCTAATTCACTGTAAGTACTTTCTTTAAAGCTAAAGTGAGTTAAAATACTGTCTCCTGTTCTTTTGTTGCCTGTTTATTTGAGCGTCACGGCCAGCCCAACACAACATTAGCCGAACCAATGCCATGAATTCGTTCAACCAACAGAAGGTAGGGGGAGTGTTCGGGAAGCTTAACTCTTTCCCCACCAAACGGAATTTTTCGGGTTTCCGTGTTTTCACTGTTATGTGCTCGGGGGTGCTATTACACATCTCCTGAATGAGTCCACAATCTCCCGATCAAAAACACACACTAGGAAGACGCAGAAACGAGCGATATCATATGTAAGCAGATGCATATGAAAAATAATGAAATCATATACATATGAAATCAACAATAAACAGCATATAAATGAAAACTGCCTAATGTTACCGAGTGAAGTGGCGATCCCGGAAGTGGTAAAGGACTGTGAAGCTTTGGGGGTGTTGATGGAAGCGATCTACTGCATCTAGTATGCTTTGATCATCGAACTGAATATGATCCAGATGTAGTCTTTGATAAAAATGCGATTTTCTCAGCTTTTTGATCAAAATGTTGCTTTTTTTCATGAAACCTACCTACATTCAAGTGTTGATAAAACAAGAATGCTTGAAGCTAGAATAAAACTGATTTTTTTTTTGTTGTTTAAAAGTAGACGCTCTGTTCTTTATTTTGATGTATTGCATGTTCAAATATTCATACAACAAAATATTTTTTTGTGAAAATGATCAAAAATGTTGGCGGTGGCTGACAACTTTTTCAAAAACGCTGGCGGGGAAAGAGTTAAAAGCCATAATTTTCAGTTATCAAACCAAGCAGCTTTCTGTTTCGTGTGACCAACTTAAACATGACTGAAACCTGAACTTTTTCCGCCCTCACTTGAAACTCCAGATCACACAGATTCCTATTGAAATGACTGGGTTTTGCCGAACAATGGTACATGTGACCATACCTTTAGTCAGGCTTTCTTGCACCAAAAAGTAGTCATAATCTAGTTTTGCTTGACCATTATTTTCTCCGACCTGTAATGCACATTAAAGACATAAATATATAAATGACCTCTGGCCAGATGTTGAATGTATAACAAGCACAGCTCAATATGTGCATGCACTCATTGCTTTGTTGTTGGTTCAATGTTAGAGCATGTCTACATACAGTAATAGATAAAACTTAATTGATCATCTTTTATTTCCAAAGAGAGCAAGAAAAATCCTGTTTTCCTTGATACATCACCTTCAAATACAAACACACACTCTCTCCCAAGGCCTGCAATAATGCTTTTCCCCACTGCTGGTTTTCTAACAGGACACACTGTTTGCTGTACACATGTCACTGTCTCTGGTGGGCCATGGGTCTGTAATGGATTTTTAAACCACTATCTTGGGCCCATTTTGAGGGCTCTTAGCTGTGCACAGAATAGGGGTAGTTTTTTTTCTGCTGTTTCACTATAGCATAAGCACAGACATAGCAAATGTTTGCTCCACTCTGAATGACAAGGACAAACATACAAAATGGCCACCCAGTCTCCATGTTCACAAGAACTCAGTGAAACACACTCATTACTTTGCTGTTTTTGGAAACCTATTAGAAATCTGAATGCAGGCAGTTTTCTCAGAAAATTGTACTTTGCTGACCAAAGGTCAGTTTAAAGTTTTCAAAAAAGTTTGCATTTTATTAGTGGTGTTTGATGAGGCAAGCATTTCTATTAATATTGCTCATAATTTAGATTTGAAGAAAGCTCTAATTCTAAATATTACATTTTAGCACGTACTGCCACTTATCCTGCACTGTATGTGCTACTGACATCTTAAATTCATGTGGCTTATTGGGGTGATGTTTGCCATTACTTTTCTATGCAATGGGACTTGTGAAAAGAAGCAAATGAAGGAGAGTTTTGAGCCATTTCTTCAGACCAGAATATGATATAACCAGAAGCTAATATTTAGAGTCTAATAAAAATGTGATCAACATACATGCTACCTGTATAAGGTCCTCTTATCAAAGTACTGAAATGGGTGTTCCTCAGGGGTCATTATTGGGACCACTTCTTTTTACATTATACTGCATATTAATGTTTTACCTGAATTTAAAATGTATGCAGACAATACAGTTATTTATGTATCAGCAAAGACCTCAAATACAATTTTGTATACACATTTTGTATGATTAGACCTTACATATAAAGTAAAACAGCCAAGTTATATATGTATGCACTGGATTTTTTTTCTTATCTCTCATAATGTGTCACTATTTGGAGTCAAGCTCCTCATTCTGTTATTATGCCAATAATATCTCTATATAAACAGGTAATATATAAACAAAGTCAATGATGTGGCATTGTTGGAAAATAACAAGAACAAAAGCTGTTTACTGTTAACTGTTTTATACATTTCTCATGTTTTGAAAATAATTTAAAAAATGTAAGTGGTTTTACTCTTAAGGTTATTTGTCAATTAATAAGGAAACAAGAGAAAAGGGCACATACCAAGATGCAGAACAGCCTTGGGGCAGTCATAATTTTCACTGAAGGGAGTGCACTCATGGAATGCTTCACCAATACAGTTTAAAAGACAAACCAAATTAAAACAATTCTGTAAAGCTATTAAAATATAGTAAACAGAATCAATCTTTTTCAATCATTATTTAGGGTTTACATAACTAGTTCATTAGTTATTGTTGATTTTTATTCCCATATATATTGTATTGCCATGTTTTGATTTGATGCTAGATTTGTATTCATTTATTTACTTTTCCTGTTTTTAAAATGTGTTTTGAATTTTAGATTGATTATTGGTTGTTGTATTTCTTAGGACAAGTGCTGTAAATTATCTATTAACTAGAAGCATATAGAACATCAGCTGTAGTGTGTAATTAATAATACATTAAATAAATAAAGTAGAGACATAATAGAGCAATCATGTACAGTGGCCTTAGCAGCCACTCAGAACACCCTAGTAATCGCATAACTATGCCTTTGCAAGAACACAATAAATTATTAGTATCTGAAATTAATAATGAAATCTTTGTTACTATTTGATAATTTTGTAGATCTTTATGGTCTTGTACATAGTTTTAAGTTGTAGCTTTCATTTCAGGGTCAAAAGGGCAGGTTTTATCAGGGACTGAACAACGTTTTGATACAATCTGCGTTTCATTTCATTACCTTACATTGGCTACAGTCTTTGCTTGCTTTGAGGTTTTATTATGTGAACGGAAATAATCAAACCCAGCACAATTTCCTGCCAACATATTTACTGTCGAGAGCCATGACTACTGAGGTCTTGATTTTAACCGGTGTTCCCCATGATTCTGTCCTCGGCCCTCTCCCAACCTCACCCTACCAGCAGGAGTTCACGCTTCACGTGGTTTCACGTGGAAAATAATTGTGCTGTGTAAAAGTTTATTCCTGTGAAATACACTCACAATGATACCAAGATTATTGTGAAAAAAAGCAAATCTCTTCTGGCCTCCAAACATTTATAAATACTGTCATAGAAATATGTCCCTCTCTGTACATCTTACACAAAGTCATTAATCAGTCTCAGGGCAAGACAAGACATGTTCTGCTTTGAATTGGCTGAAGTAGCAGGTAGTCTTGCAGTGTTGCCATGTCCGCTTATTATAAGCAACTTGGGCTTTTTCCTCCCATAACGTCACTTATAAATATAAGAAGTTGCAAGTTGCATTTTTGGGCTTATTTTTCAAGAATGCAGATACACACTGTATTTATAATTTAGTTTATTTCACCTTCCTCCTTTTTAATATGTTTCATGCAGGTTTATAATTATGAAATTAATCAAATTCGCAATCTATTCTTGACCTGTATTTTGATGAGCCAAGTTGCTTATTTTTGCAAACCATGCAAATAGCACTGCCGAATCTGCCATGTTTAACAGAGCAAGCAACCATACTCCATGATTTCCCAGATTCAAAGGTTGCACAAGCCAGAAACACACACAAGAACATACATAATGAGAAGCAAACAGAGAACGGAGTATCAAGTGTGAATGCATAATTAATAAGCATGTATAATGTAGATTTTATTGATCTAATGTGTGAATTCTGGGTATTTGGTTAAACAATGCTAATATTTTTATTTAGAGATATTTCACCATGGCCTTATTTAAAGGGAAAATAAGAAAGAAAGCCAGCTGCTACAAGTGAGTGATAGCTTTGTATTTCTCTCACTGATAAGAAGGTTTATATGAGAATCAGTTATGTGGATAGCAGGAAACTTTTGACCGTGGAGGTAGGAGACTCAGTGTCTTTTCAAAAAAAGTATGCAAGACAGTAGAAAAAAAACCCCCAAAGAAATATCACAAAATGTGAGATTAAATGATGTGCAATACAACTCATTTTTATAAAGTAACACTAATATTTCAGAGGGAGAAAGCGACTCTTCCTACTCTCTTGAGCTCATTGTGCTCTCCATTGAACCCCTGAAGCATGACGTGAATGTGAGTAGAGTAACTGCAAAATGTAGGTAAAACATGTATCAATGATACAATGCCTGCCTTCATGCTTGCAGCCGGTCCACAGATTGGCCTAAATGGATCACAATCTTGTGGCTATTTATAACTGTTTTATGTGTTGGTGTATAAATCTCCTTCATATGTTTTTGTACGATTTGCTTATGCCCTGGTGACAGCTATGTTAGGGGTGGACCTTTTTTTTTCTAAAAATTGTATTCAAAAAATTTTAGAAAAATAATTCCCATTCTATGAATTCATACAAAATCTCCATCTTTGTAAAATAGTTACTCTTTAAAGCGAGTTGTTTGTTGACAAAGGGCCCAAAAGAAGATGACTAATAAAAATAATGGACAAACAACAGTTGTAACAAATAAAATATACACAATGTACCGAGACTTGCTACTGCCAATACATCCACAACATGCTGCTGTAAGCATGTAAGAAATACTGCTGCTGCACATATAACACATATGAATAACCCCCATATAGCATACATGAATCACCCCATAGCAGATCTATACAGGTGGAGCTGGGGGAGGTGGAGGGTTTCTGAAGTGCGCTGCAAACTGCTACAGCAAACAAAAGCTAGGTATTGACTACCGATACAGGAGAGAACCAATCAGCTGCCATGTGACAATGATGTCGCCAGGTCAGCTTGAGCTAGACCTATTGGACTGCGCCATCTAGAGTTTCATTCCAGAACTCTGTATTTAATGTTGTGTATTAAATGCACAAACTTGATGTCTTGATTTGGTTGTAATAAATAGGGTTGTAATGAAAATATAAACAGTATAGTAAATAATAGTATACTATATGAAACAAACACAAATTTATATTAGACAAAAAACTTTTTTAAGTTACCTTGTATGTCATGACAATTTTATAATCAAGTAACAAAAACAAAATAATTGCAAAGTTCTGTCATGAAACTCTAGATGGCACAGGCCGATAAGTTCTAACTCAATCTGATATAATTACATAATTATTCACATCATGCAGCCGATTGGCTTTTTTCGCATTAGCAGCCAATGAGCTTGCTGCTCAACATTCAAATACTCAGCTAGTGCTTGCTGTTGCAGTTGCAGCGCGCTTCAGAAACCCGCTACCTTCCCCAGCTCCACCTGTATAGATCTACTACGGGGTGATTTAATTTATGTTATATATGGGGGTTATTTTATTTATGTTGTATGTGCAGCAGCAGTATTTCTTACTCACAGCAGCATGTCCATGGATGTATTGGCAGTAGCAAGTCTCAGTCTCGCAGAAGCAGTGCAGCTGATCTATTCTACCAAGACCAAACACATTAATATTGATATGTATATTACCATGCTCAACTCTCTGAGAGTTGTCATGACAGAACTGCATTTACATAATACAGAGAGGAACAGAATGAAGGTTAACTAAATTAACCTACATTGGTTTATTGGATTAAAATATTAAAAAGCACTACTGACTGCTATGAAATGCAGAAACATTAAGCAAAATAAAATTCAGCAGTTTATTCAAATATGTCATGATAGCAGTTATATAGCATCTAAATATTTTCGTGGATTAAGCAGAAAAATCCTGTTTTTGCAATCCGAGCAGTGCCTATTTGTTTTGTAGTCGGTGAAGGTTAATCCAGGTAAGCGTCCATGATATTATGAGATTAATAGTCACAGCAGTGCTGTGTGTGTGTGTGTGTGTGGTTCAGGTATACCCTGTTATGGTGAGAAAATATCCCCACAAAGATGGCAATATCCAAAGTCCTTGTCCTTGTGGGGACATTTTTCGGTCCCCATGAGGAAACAAGCTTATAAATCACACAGAATAAAGTTTTTTTTTTTTTATCTAAAATAGCAGAAAGTTTTGTGTGAGGGGTAGGTTTAGGGTAAGGATATAGAAAATACAGTTTGTACAGTATAAAAGCCATTACGCCTATGGAATGTCCCCATACAGCATGGAAACTCTGTGTGTGTGTGTTCGGTGGTAAATCAGCTGTGAGGATCGGCGGCTCAAAGCCACAGGACTGAGATGAATGCTGTCATCTATATATAGACGTATATATTAAGTGTGGCAGTGCTGATCTACCCATCTCAAAGGCCTCAGAGGACCCAGCAGGCTGTAAATCAATGGAGACCTGGAGATTGATGAACTACTTGAGAAAACATGTGATCAGTTGAATTATGTTGGCTCTCTCAGTCTAGAAACTGAAAGTGGTGCCTTGACAAGAAATTAAAGTAGCTGAATGCAAAGGACAAGTGTATGCAAACATCTACACTCCTATGAAAGTCATAGGAAACTAAAATAAAACATATTAAAAATACATATATTAAACTTATATATAATATATCTGTCCATCCATTCATTTTCCAAACTGTTTGTACTGATTAGGGTTGTGGGGATGCTGGAGGCTCTCCCAGCATCTCTGACCATAGTAGACAGGGAAACACCCAGTCCATTGCGGAAGATAAAATAAATCGAATACATAAAATAAAATACTATTATAGATTCTAGCAGCAATTATGGGACAAGCACACTGTTGAGTGGATTTACTGGACCATTCACCAAAGTGAATTAAGGAAAATAAGTCCAAAAGCTGTGATTAGATTTACTATTATTGGCAGTTTGATAACATAACCAGTAGGTGGCGCAGTGACCAATCGTTTTCTCAGATCAGATCAATTATAGGTATGTGCCATTAATAATAAATTCCGTGTCAATATGTAGAAGTGTTTCCGAGATAATGGCTGATTTCCTATTTGGCATCTTCATTAGTAACTTTGTGGGAATTATAGCAAAAATAAACGAATAAATCAAATTCTGTAAACCGAATCTGGAAAAGCCAGTGGCTATAGTAATACAGACATGGAGCTTTAGGCAAAATTATTCCAAAGTCATAACCTTTTTTTTTGTCCTTTTTTATGATGCTTTGGCCAGTAGGTGGCACTGGCACTGAACATCTACTACAGTAATGCTTTGTGGCAATGATACCCAGCAAGTTGCGCCATAATAGTCTACTTCCTGATTGATGTCCTCAGAGCATATGTAATCGTGGCATGGGCCCAAGATGATCTGACCCAAAATTTGGATTGATGAAAGTTCTGAAAAAAAAAGTAAATATGTTTTTGAAAGAAGACTTGCATTATTCAAGGCTTAACTTATTTGATCAAAAATACAGTAAAAGCATGTGTCATGTTATTACAATAATAATAATAATAATAAAAAAATATATTTAAATATATTTTAAAATGCTGAATTGTCAGGACCCCTTACTACAGTCTTCAGTGCCATTCTGATAATTTATCATTTTAATAATTATAAATATTATTTTAATTATATTTTACATTTTAATAATTTAATTTCAAATCATTTGAAGATGTTTTAATTACATTTATTTAATAAAAAATACAGTAAAAACAGTAATATTGTAAAATATTATTACAATCTAAAATAAGTTTATATATTTAAATATATTTTAAAATGCTGAATTGTCAGGACCCCTTACTACAGTCTTCAGTGCCATTCTGATAATTTATCATTTTAATAATTATAAATATTATTTTAATTATATTTTACATTTTAATAATTTAATTTCAAATCATTTGGTGCTTAAAAACATTTCTTGTTTTTCTTATTATAATCAATGTTGAAAACAGTGGTTTGCTTCTTAATTTTATTTATTTATTTATTTATTTTGTGGAAACCATGATACACTATTCAAAGTTTGGAATAATGTATAATTTTATTTATTTATTTATTTTTAAATTAATCATTTTATTAAGCAATGACACGTTTAATTGATCAAAAGTGACTGCAAATTCATAATGTTACAAAAGATTTCTTTCAAATAAATGTTTTTTTTTTTTCTATTCTTCAAAGATATTCGACACAAATATTAATCATGTCTTAATGATTCCAAACGATTGACCAGTAGTGTGTACAATACAACAGATTACAAAAGTTACAAATTATAATATATCCCACAGATATTATACAAAATATAATATCTGCTATGACTTTGCCACAAAGGAATCAATATAAATAATTAATGGTTACTAAAAATGGATTCGTAGACATTTTGTGTCACATTTTGGGACGCTCTTGCCAACATAATGTAATTTTGCCAACATAATACTAACAAAGTTTGGTTATTTTATTCAGCAAATTCATTAGCTTTCATCCTCCTGCTGTAAGATATAGTTCCTGGCAAGGTTAATCGGCTTTACACAGTGATACACAAATAAACAGCAATTTGCATCATAACTGTAAATAACATATTTTGGCATGGCTAGAACTCTTTTATTGACCAATGAGAACCGGAACTTTCCATTTTATAAACAGTAAATACAGAAGGATGGAGACTAAATGCAGTTTGACTTCGACTGAGTGAGAGTCCATTAACACTACTAATGTATGGACATTTAGATTACTATAGTTAACTCAGCACTTGAGGTCATGCTGTTCCCATGACAGCCCCACTATCTACTGTAAATAGATGCTCATCAGTTTAGTGATGAGTGTGTTTGTGTGTGATAGATGCTTGTCTACAAATTCCAGTGTCCAATAAGCAGCTTCATTTGCTTCTGTGCAAATTAAATATTGATTATGATGATGTCCACATTTATGCCTCGCTTAAGATTTTATTTTATTGTGGATAAACAATGTTGGTTTGAACTCACCCTCAAGCCATCCTAGGTGTATATGACTTTCTTCTATCAGACGAATACAATCGGAGTTATATTAAAAAATGTCCTGGCTCTTCCAAGCTTTATAATGGCAGTGAATGGCTGTTGAGATTTTGAAGTCCAATAAAGCGCATCCATCCATCATAAAAAGTGCTCCACACGGCTCCGGGGGGTTAATATAGGCCTTCTGAAGCAAATCGATGCGTTTGTGTAAGAAAAATATCCGTATTTACAACTTTATAAACCGTAAACTCTAGCTTCTGCCAACTGTCCTACGCATGTCCACGAGAGAGTGGCTTTTTATGATGGATGGATGCACTTTATTGGACTTTATTATAAAGCTTGGAAGAGCTGGGACATTTTTTATATAACTCTGATTGTCTTCGTCTGAAAGAAGAAAGTCATATACATCTAGGATGGCTTGAGGGTGAGTAAATTTTGGGGTAATTTTCATTTTTGGGTGAACTATCCCTTTAAGCTCAAAGGTGAAGTGTATCATTTCTGCGCCACTAATGTCAGCAAACGGAACTGCAGAAATAATTAAGGTTTTAGGTCATATGTGAAAAAGATTGTAAACCTGAAATACTTGCATGACCATGCATGGAGAAACAACTCTTTGTTTTAAATTAATACGGTACATCTTTTTTTTTTTTTTTTTTGCATATTTGTATATTCATGCATGTTAAAGGGTTAGTTCACCCAAAAATGAAAATTAGCCCATAAATTACTTACCCTCAAGTCATCCTAGGTGTATATGACTTTCTTCAACTCTGACTGGATTCGTCTGAAAGAAGAAAGTCACATACACCTAGGATGACTTGAGGGTAAGTAATTTATGGGCTAATTTTCATTTTTGGGTGAACTAACCCTTTAAGCTGAGATAGCAACAAATATTTTAACATTGTTTCTATTATTTACAGTCAAAATCCAAAGGTTCGCAGCAGTACATCGACAAGGTAAGTTCATCTAGTTTTATAGTCAGCATTGAAGTTTTCATGGACAATTTTGAGAGGGGTAAAAAAATAAAATGAAAAAAAAAGAAACCGTTTAGATTAGTCAACACAAACCATATCAGATTAAAGGGTTAGTTCACCCAAAAATGCACCTAGGATGCCTCGGAGGTGAGTAAAACGCAGCCTAATTTTCATTTTTGAAAGAAAGTGACCTAAGCCTTTAATGTGAGATTACTCATGTTACATTAACACAAATGATCACTAATGTTTTTCCTCAGCATGTTTAACTCAGGAACAGTTCCACTAAATATGACAATTCAGTCATGTTTTACTCACTAAACCAGACTTTCTTTCTCCAGTGGAAGACAAAAAGATGCTTTGGCAAGTATTCACACTGCTACAGTATTTCACATGCAGTGACCAAGGGCTGTCATTTCATTCGTCAAAACATCTCCTTTTGTGCTCACACAGGACATGAAAGACATGAGTTGCATAAATTATGACAGAATGGTCATTTTTGGCTGAACTTTTCCTGTAAGCATGAAACTCTCGAGCATGTTTAACTACGTTTATGTCTATTTCTTTAAACCGATGATGCAACTTCCTTTTAAAGTCTCTTGTGAAAGTTCTAACTCAGCAGCTGCCGTAACATAAATGTTGGCGCTGGGATCACAGTGTGTGTGTGTGTGTGTGTGTGTGTGTGTGTGTGTGTCACAGCCCGGCTTCACCCAGTCCCACCTCACCACGCTCCCCCTCGTGGCCGATGTTCTCTGCCCCCTCCAGCCCCTCCAGCGAAACCTCCCCCGTCAGGTGTGTGTCCTGCTCTGGCCTGCTTAGGCGGCTATCTATAGCAGTGCAGTATTCTAATCGTTCGGTGTTAATCTTCCGCTTCGCACATTCACACCTTCCCTCTTCACATCTGAGCATATACATCAACTAATGTCATCACTGGGGACATGTTTGATGCATTGTGGGTAATAATATACTGTGTCATTTCTGTTGTTGCATATACTGTTTGTATGACGATGTATTTCATGAAGATGTTTAATGATCAGTATAAGTGAATGTACACCAATCATATTTTGGTTGCACTTTATTTTATAGTAAGTGTACATACAGTGTACTTACCTAAGAAAGCACTGGGTAATAAGGTAACTGTGTGGGTTAAGGTTAGGTTTAGGCGTAGGTTCAGGGTTAGTACCTAGTTATTACCCAGTCATATAATTACTTTAATAAGTACACAGTATGCACATGTGGAACAGGACTGTAAAATGAAGTGCCATCGTTATTTTCTTTTTCTTAATACTTACTATGGTACTTGATACTATGCTACTATGATTTGAATATTAATGTTCTATGGTATCTAAATGGAGAACTTTCTGGTAATTTTTTGTCAGTCTTATTTATTAAAATGCACTATTTATACTATGAATGCACAAATTATCTGTACCATAACAGTCATTGACATTAGAGGCTGATATTAGAGTTTTTTTTTTTTTATATATATATATATCAGTTGTTATTGTATATTTAATTAAGAATGCTTATAGCCACTATTTTTACATTTCGATTACTTTTTTCTGTTATCTAGTGCACACATTTAATCTTTAAAAACACTAATAATTTAATAATGCAATAATATCCATCCATTAACAATACCCATTTTTTTCATACTGTACATGATACATTTGTGTTTCATAATTCACTTTGCATTTAAAATTCACTAGCATTTAAAATGGTTGTTTTATTTAGTGCTTTATTTTATTGTATGATTTTACTTTATTTTATGCATTTATTTATTCATTTTTATTTTATTTATTTATTTTTGCTCAGACAAAACAGTATTACAAAATAATATTAGCCAGTGTTTTTATATGGGAGCATCCCTATTATATAATATGGTACAGAATGATTAACACATTAATGTACCATAGTATTTACATGGTAACACAAGGTATTTCAAAGACCAACATTAAATAAATAAATAAATATACACATACATACATGCATAAAATTACCATGGCATCATTTTCAACAAGCCATGGTGATATAATGGCACTTTTGAGATGTTTTATTTACTGATGTCAGAGCACTGAACATTTGAACTCATACATTTTTTTAACGTTTTTAATGTCAGGTGTTTTATGAAAAAGATGATGTGATTGGTTTTTTTTTTTTTTTTAAGTCAATGTCTTTGAATTATCTTCTTGTGGGTATTTTTCTGATCAGAAATTGATTGCAAATAAATTAATTCATCTGCAAATCATGAACTTAATTCAAAGATTTATAAGATTAATATATATTTTTATCTTCTCCAGTCCTCCGCCACGAAAGGCACGTGCACGATACGCCTGCAAGGCTGAACATGACTCTGAGCTGTCCTTTATCGCAGGCACCATATTCGAGAATGGTAAGTCCCCAACAGCGGGGTCTCCATTTTTAGCCCTCAGTGTACTGGGTATATCTGGTTAGTTAAGCAGGTTTGAGTCTTGAGAGTCGGCATAAGAGCAGCAAACTGATATCTCTGCTTTGTTCCACCTTTTGCCCTTTAACAGGTTATCAGAGCTCCAAGCTGCCGCAGTTTGACACTTGACACCGCTTAGCAGTAGATCAGATTATCGTTTAATGAAACCTTAGGCGTGTTCACCGCGGCTCTATTGCAAGAGTAAATAGTAGGGCTGGGTTAAAAAAAATATATCGATTTTAATCGATTCTAATTTTTACGAAATATCAATTCTTAAATACCAAGAATCGATTAGTCTAGCCTGTTTTCAGTTAATGAACTGAATGGAAGCGTGCCTCCCATCCAATAAATCGCAATAAGCTTCCTTACTTTTGATATGAAACAAAGTCTCAGATTTCAGATTCTGTCCATTTTATTCCAAATTCAAACAATAAATGCTGTTTTGGCGCTGTTTAGTGTGGAGTGACAGATCACTGTCGAGCCTCAGATCAAGAGAAGCGGCAGCGCCAATGAACTCGAGAGAGAGGAACATTTTGCTAAATATATGCACCATATAACATTCATTATCATTTTGACTGTTCTACTGCATTTATGTTTGAATAATCGGTCAAGTTTTTATGACAGCCACCGTTTAAATGTTTATATTTCACAAAACGAATTGGAGTAGAAATATAATTATGTAACTGTAAAGTTAGTATTATAACTTTATTATTGTAAAAGCTTTATTGAGTGTAATTTGTTTGTATAGAAATCAGCTTTTAACCTTCAGTATTATAGTAATGTAGTACCAACTGACTTTCATGCCTATTTTACAGATTGTTTTTTTTTTGTTTTTTTTTTGAGAAAATTTGCCATGTACTGTACCTGATATACATCCAAAATAATTGATATTGAATCGAATCAATTCGGAATCTAAACGAATCGCAAGCTTGTGAATCAAAATCGAATCGAATTGTGAAACGAGGCTTCAAATGCTTCGAAAGATTAGTTCTTGGGCCTCTTTGGTAGATACAGTCAACTTGATTCGTTTTGGTGGTTATTGTGTGATGCTGCTAATTGAATCTGGAACAGTCCTTATTCCTTTCACACTGTGAAAATACAGGATAAATCGGGGATAAAGTCGTCAGTGGCATCCAAAATGATCTTCGTTTGCATCTTTGTCTCATAGTTCATCCCTCAAGAGAGCCAGGCTGGCTGGAGGGCACTTTGGACGGGAAGAAGGGGTTAATTCCGGAGAACTACGTGGAGTTTGTGTAGCTGGAAGTCAATGAAAGCGGTGACACACAGAGCCCGCTTTTGAAACAACTGAACACTTCGACAGAAAAGCCGAGTTAGTATGCCCGTGCGATAGTACCTTTTTTTTGGCCGTCCCCTAGCGCGTCATTGTTCCACGCATCCCACAATGCATTGCCGCTGTTTAAGACAAAGTTCAACACAAGGTAAAAGGGAACAAAAAAACAACAACCCCGGGACCAAGTTGCTGCTGCTGCTATCTCGGCCACAATCAAGAAATTGTGTATTTAGGGGCTCATTATGAATTTATTTGTATTACTATTACAGCTTTTTTTTTTTTTATAAATAATGCTTTTATATGTGAGCACTTCCCGGTTCACCATGATGTCAAATGTGTGCTGTTTCTATGCAGTCCGGGGCTTTTTGAATGTCTTTTGTGTCCTTCAGGTCCTCGTATCGGTTTTGTTTAGAACTACTAAGAGATGACTGTTAATTATGGGAAAGAAAACTCTTGCACTCTTTTGTATATCAGGAAGCATTTTAAAAAAATATTCAGAATTTTTTTCCCTTCCTTTCTTAGCATGTAAGTGGAAA
Organism: Sinocyclocheilus anshuiensis; assembly: GCF_001515605.1. Taxonomy (NCBI): domain Eukaryota; kingdom Metazoa; phylum Chordata; class Actinopteri; order Cypriniformes; family Cyprinidae; genus Sinocyclocheilus; species Sinocyclocheilus anshuiensis. Next base: position 336,573 of record NW_015542400.1, on the reverse strand, counting down.
AGTGTAAATAATTTCTTAATGTGAATTAACATCGTATGTAAACCACTCTTATTTAAGCATTATCTCTGATGAGATTTGTGTTCTTTTGGAGTGTGTTAACATTGTAAATAAGTGACAATTGATAAGGTATAATGTTTTTGTAAATATGAATTATATTTTTTTTTTTTTATTGTAGCACACTAACTTAATTTTTTGATAGCCCAATTGATATTTTAACATTTTTTTTTATTATTATGTTCAGTTTTCTGAGCCTTAATATTTTTTAGGATCAAATAAATAATAAAAAAAAATGTTAAGTTTGAGATTTATTTTTTTTCTATTCAATAAAAATAAAAAAAATTCAATAACCAAACTGCTCTGAAGTTTTTTTGGACTTGGTTTAATCGGTGTATGTTTGGTACAGATGAACTATTCTATAAATCTGTATTTTTTATTGTAAAAATACTGGGATTCTGAAATGTACAGACCAGTAATAGGGCTGAGAAGAAAATAAACCTGTGTCCAAATGTACATTTGTGTCAACATTCAGATACAATGGGAAAAATAGCAAATTAGCACAATGATATCACCCTCCCTCTGGACAAATTCTGTCCAACATTTAATCAAATATGTGTAAAGATCGACATTGACTACAGGAGAGCTGTAATACAGAAGTCATACAAAACTTTTTTTTTTTTTTTCCAAACAAACAAACAGACGTTGTATATTCTTTACATTGGATTATTTTACATATAACTGAAATGCAAACAAAACAAAACCAAAAAGACTTTAATGAAAGCCATATACCAGTGAAAGATGATTTGCCCTTAATCTTTAAAGATAGTATCTGCATGAATTTTTGTACAAAATATACTATGTCAGGCCAGTATTAGGGTAGTGCAAATTCTCAGGCTCTGATACATTACTTATACACGCAGCTTTATTTATATTTTTACTAGTTAATTTTACAGCATTATACATGAGACCAAAGCCTAAATCTTTATAAAAGAAATAGAAAAGGATAAAATAAAGTAAAAAGAGCCTAGAGTTGGGTAGTAAGTGCTACTGTAAAATGTAAATGCTTTAAATAGTTATTTTTATTTTTTTTTAATTGTATTATTATTATTTTTTATAATCTGCATTGCTTTGGTCACTCTGTTGCACTATACAAAATATACTTTTATCCCCGACTTTAAGCTGTCATTCTTTAAAACAGTGATTACTCATATATCCCCTATAGATTTATAGAATTGACATTTACATACAACATAAACACTTTTCTCAAAAGTGCATCTGTAATACAGTTCTTTACAAAAAAGATAGCAATTCAACTATGTATTAAAATTGTTTTGTTGTAAAATGATGTGTATATCAAAGAATCTGCGTAATTATATTTGAGTTTTAGTTTCATTTAAAAATGATCAATGATTAAACAATATTTTCTAGACATTTCAGTATACTTCTGAATTTATACAACCTATGTGTAATGGCTCACAAACTCCCTTTGCAAGGCTTACTGTGAAACGAATAGAAAATGCGACATCTCACAAACCTAGCGAGGAGTTTGTCTCTTAAAATATACTCAAGTGCAAAAAATAAAACAATTAGAAGGAATATTATTTAAATGAAAATTCTGTCATTATTTACTCACCTGTGTTCCAAACCCATATGCTTTTTTTTTTTTTTATCTCGTGGAACACAAAAAAACAACATTGTGAAGAATCTTCACACAGCACTTTTCCATACAACATAGTTCATAGTGACAGAAAAATCACTACATATATAGGTTTGGAACAACATGATGGAAACAATTTTCATTTTTGGATGAATTATTCCTTTACACTGGTAATCAAGCGTAGCTGGTGCAAAAACCCTGAAGCGCAGACATGAATGTCAGTTGACACGTAATGATGAGCAAACACATGCAACAAATGTTCCTTTTGTTCTGATGTTACCACAAAAAGAGTACGTCTGTGGCTTGGCACCACAGGGATACATCAAAGACAAAGACAAGAAAAGTGGGTCAAAACTTGTGGGCCTCATATGGGTTACCAGATTTAGAATATGCAGAGAGCATTCCAAAAACATTTCAATTAAAAACGGCTTTCAAGATGAAGTCTGAGATGTTGGCGGATGTGCAACTTCAAACAAGCACAAACATTCACCGAATGACAAGAACACACAGCAGTCGACAGGAGGGGAATGCTGGGATATGCTACTCTGAATATCACCAGAATGGATGGAAATCTGACAAATTGAACCTGAACTCATTCACCGATTTCATGACTTACCTCTCTCTCTTTATATCCAAATGCTTGCAACTAAAAATGCTCATTTATTTTATGTGAACCTGAGCTAATAATCAACATTTAAAAAACCCTCTTTAACAACAGTTCTCTCTCTCTCACAAGCTCTCTAAACAATAGTTCACCCTTAAAAAAAAAAAAAAATCTCAGCCTCAAGTTGTTCACAAATAAATTACTTATATATATATATATATATATATATATCCTGGTCTTTTTTTTTCCAAAGTAGTGATAAACAATGAGGACTGACAAAAATGTCTGATTTATACATGTGTGTTTTGAGTCACATTTTCATGTTAAACCAGTTGATCATAAAATGTCTAAATGAACCAGCCTGATCTGGTTCTCAACAGCTCACTAAGGGGGAATTTTCAGTGAATAATGACTTTGATTTAGGTTTGCTCATCACACCATGCTATTGTCTGAATTCATAAGACTTGGAAAACGGAGAATGAGTCATAGATGAGCCACTTTTACAAGACTTCCATGTTGTCTTTGTTTCATTTTTGAAGCTTCAGCCACCATTCATTGCAACTAATTAGAAAATAGCAACCAGGAAATTATTTAGAATTTCTCATTTTGTGTTCCACGGTGTAAAGAAAGTCATAGGTTTGAAATAACATGAGGGTGAATTAAACATTGGAAAAATTTGGGGAAAGATTTTTTTGGGTGACCTATCCCTACAAATTACATTTCAGTGGAACCTATTCAAAAAAAACAAAGAAACAACTCAGTATTTAATGTCAGTCATGGAACAGATATTGATTTGAATTGAATTATCTTGTGGCATTTTCATGGTGCTCCAGGTAAAATTGTTTTATGATTTGGAGATTCGATGAGACTTAAAAAAACTGCATAATATGGGCTTATGTTTCATGGGCTGCTTCAAAATCTCTAGCACCTCTGGAGAGCGCTGAGCTGCCACCTCCAGAGAACCACCGCGGCAGGTTTAGACACGGGCAGAGACAGACGTGACGAATGTGAATCATCGACATCAATTTTGTATGCCAAGTCATTGCGTTAGCCTGAGAAATGTTCGAAATTGATTCGCAAAGCGCAAAAAAGGCACATTTCCCTTTTTTGATATACCTTTGTAAACTTTTAAGCAGTGTACATGCAAAAAAAGAGAACGTCACTAAAAACCTAACTTCTCAAAGTCATATTCCGTCTGTTCCAAGTACATGAACCATGCTCCATGAACATTTCTGAAGAGCGCCCTTCACCTCTTTCCTCTGAGAATCAAGCAAAAGCGAATGTATCCCTCAGTTCATTCAGGATGTTTGGGGGGAAACGGGCAGGCTGGACTAGCGCTGGTAAGAAAAAGGTGGCGTTAAGGCATTGCTATGATCTTAAGGCAGTCATTTCTGATGGAACAGAAGAGGCTTGACACTCCCGTCTTTAAATTTTGGTAGCTGATGGCTGATGATCTCCGCCAACATCTCAGGAAACTCCACGCTCAGAGATTTATTCACAAATGTGTAGAAACAGAAGTTGAGAAGCCCCTCCACCATCTGTGGACAAAAGTAGCATTTCAACAGGGCTTTTACAAACTGCATGATGCCTACAATGCAACCTAATGCGTGTACATTCACAAGTAGTGATCAAACCATATATCACCATAGCTGATATATCTGCACATATTTGCCATTTTTAAATATCGACATTGGTCAATACATTTTGTATTTTTTTGGGCCGTTAATAACTTAATAAAAAAGCGGGACTTTTATTTTGACAGCACTGAGAACCCAGCACACATTCTCCATCTGCATTAGTTTACTGTCTTTGTTTAACAGTTCTGCCTAATAAAAAGGCAAAACGCTATAATTATTTGCTTTTTTTTATGTACTGACAGCATTCAAAAAATGCATTTATGTCTTTTAAGCATGTCTTAGAATGCCTATTAAATATTGTATTTTTTATTCATGTTTTTAACACAAAATACCACAAACAAATTTAACTGCGTTATTTATAAATGTATATAAATTTGGTTGTGTTATTTAATATCTTTAAATAGATATCATATATATTGGCTTTATACTGTTCATCGAAGATACTGTCACCTGCCAAAAAAAAAAAAAAATTACAGTATTCAAGGTATAAGGATATATTTTTTTTTTTAAACATGGTATAAATGATTTTCAAAACCAACAAATACAACAATCACATTTGTAAGAAGTCTAAGTTTTCAGGTTTCTCTTTAAGGTCAACTATGGCAGAGCAACTGTTTGAAGAGAATCCGATGTAAATTTATGGTTTTGGCAAGCTACCTCTGTAAGAACGTCAAAAATATTTTAGTAATTCTATTGGTAGATTACTTACAAATTGTAGTCCATTACTTACTACAAATTACTTAATGGAAAATGTGGTTAGTAACATAATCTGTCGGATTACACATATTAGGTCAAGTATTCGGAGTACTTTTGGATTACTTTTAGATTACTTTTGACCTAACTAAATATCTTCAATTCTTTGTAATCGACAAACAAGTGCATTAAACATTACATTACACTGAGGTTTCCCAAACTGGGGTTTGTGAGAGAATGAAAAACTAATAATTTATTAAATCATCAAATGTCAAATTGAACTAAATGTGTGGCCTTTCCATTTTCTGTGTAACAATAGTCACCTGACTAGTAGCTGATGTATGCAGTTCCATACAACTGGAAGACTTTCCAAATGTATATAAACAGAAGGATTTTTTCAGAAAGGAAAATTTAAGAGAAAATAGAAGAATTAAGGCGTTATGAAGAATTTACTGTCATTGTGCAAATAATATTTAATCACGTACTCTATAAAAAAGTAACTGTAATCCGATTACAAATACTTTAAAATGCAATATAATCAAAAGTACTTAATTTTTTGGAATCTGGTTACATAATCCAGATTACATGTAATGAGTTACTACGCAGCATTGTTTGTTACGGCAATGACGATGCACTTGAATGTATTCCTTATCGCGGTCCAATCCTGTTCCTGGAGCTCCAACCCTAATCAAACACATCTGAACCAGCGAATTAAGATCTTCAGGAACGCTTGATAATTACAGGCAGATGTGTTAGATCATGGTTGGAACTGAACTCTGCAGGAAGGTAGATCTCCAGGAACAGGACTGGGCCTTAACACAATGCACGATTTTACGTACTTGCATAAAGTACATACGTACGTTATTCTCTCTTGTAGATGCAATAAAACCATCTACCAGTAACGTGTCTTGTTTGTGTTTGCTGATTGTAAGAGATGCCAGCTTACCTCCTGCATTGAGTCCAAAAGCTTAGTGAGCTGGTAGAACCTCTGCCAGTTCTGGCTGGAGTTCTCCTCGCGTTTAACAATGGCTTTGCCCAGCTCCTTGATGTACGACATGCGGATTTCATCAAACACAGCTTGGCTTTTAAGGCCGTCCTTTGGTACTGTGGAAACAGATGGTGTCAGGATGAGACGATTACTTTACATTATTGCCGTTTAATCAAGAAAATATTCCAAGGAGAAACAAATTCTGTATCTCATTAAAGAGTCGGAATGAAACAAATGCCACATGCAAATACTAAAAAGGCTTTCACAGATCACCTGATGTCAGAATTGTTCTAATTAGAAGTTGCTGACTAAAAAACGTCAATCTTCAAGCTTCATGAAAGGTCAGACTTGACTGTTGTGTCATCAAAATGCAAATGTCGTGTAGAACATCTGGACACATTTCTATTTGACATTTTACTCGCTGATGCGCTTTCTTCGGTCTTAAACGTTTTGCGAAAGCACATGGAGGTCAATTAAGTAATTTGCTGTCATTAACAAGACTGAGCAAATGGATCTATTTTGCGTCTGTAAGCGTTGTCATAGAAACAAGTAACCGATGAGTGCGAAAACGTGTAGATATTCAAGTTGACATTTTGTAATCACGGTAATTCCAACATGACGTGAAGATCTGCTTTGAGGATGTGAATAAACTTTGAAAACCAAAAAGCCTGTTTTGTAAAAGCGCAGTGGATGGTTGTCAGAGTGTTTGTGTGTTTTTCCCTCCACATTTTTCATTGGTTTTGCAGCATTCTCTGATCCATGAGCTCTGGTGTGCCGAGGCAGCCCAGTTCCAAAAGTGAGAATAAATGCACAAAAACAACACAAAACACATCTTTCATTGGATTCAAGGGAAATAAAACAGTTTTATACACTCGCAGACAAAAGTTTGAATGTTTTTGAAAGATGTATCCTATGTTCACCAAGACTGCATTCATTTTATTAAAAACAGAATAATGTTGTGAATTGTTATTACAATTTAAAAGACGTGTTTTCAATTGATTTACATTTAAAATCCAATTTAAAGCTGAAGTTATTATTCAAGTCTTCAGTGTCACATGATCCTTCAAAAACCATTCTAATATGCTCAATTGGTGCTCAATTATTATGAGCTATTATAGTTATTTAATTATTAATAACAGCTCTCATTATTATCAATGTTAAAAACAGTTTTTGCTGCCTAAAAATTTGGTGAAAATCATACATTTTTTAATCAGAATTCTTTGATGAATAGAAAGTTCAGTGAACAGCATTTATTTGATATACTGTAAATATCAAATTTTGTAATATTATAAATGTCTTTAGTGTCACTTTTGATCAATTTTAATGCACCCCTGGCTCAATAAAAGTATTGATTTCATTTTCTTACTTAAACCAAACTTTTGAATAATAGTGTATCTTGGTTTCCACAAAAATATGAAGCGGAAAAACTAATTTTCAACATGTAAGAAATGTTTCTTGAGCACTACATCAGCATATTAGAATGATTTCTGAAGATCATGTGACACTGAAGACTGGAGTAATGATGCTGAAAATTCAGCTGCGCATCAAAGGAATACATTGCATTTTAAAATAAAAAACAGCTCTTTTAAATTGCAATAATATTTCACAATGTTACTGTTTTTACATTATTTTTAATCAAATAAATGCAGCCGTTGTAAGCATACGAGAATTCTTTCAAAAACATTACAAAATCTTAATTCATAATTTATTCATCTTAATTCATAATTTAGTTACTATTCTGGGATTTAAAGAAAATGAAAATGATGAGTCAACCTGTTGAAACTCAAATCACTAGAGTTTATCCAAGGTGGATCATCAACAAGCATCATAATGAGTATCCCAAAATATGCCAATAATTTTGGGATAATGTCAAATCAGCAGCTCCAAAAAGTATTTGGACACTGAAGACCCATATTAAAATGAAGGAATGCATAAGTGTCCCTCAAGTTCACTCAGATGTCCAAGCAACATAACCCACTATGAACATGTTCCCCTAATGTCCACAAAGTGTCCAAATACATTATTTAGACACACTTTATTTTAAGGTCCAATTCTCGTTATTAACTAACTTTTGCCTCAATAAACTCCTAATTTGCTGCTTATTAATATTCATTATTAACAGTAGGGTAGTTGTTAAGTTTAGGTGTGGTGTAGGAATAAGGGATCTAAAATATGCTCATGCAGAATAAGGTATGTGCTTTATAAGTACTAATAAACAGCCAGTATTACTAGTTAATAGTGAGAATTGGTCCTTAAAATAAAGTGTTGCCCATTATTTTGAATTTTGAACAAATGAGTTATTTTTGTGAAATATTTGTGCCGTCTTCTTTAAAATAAATACCACTTGACGAATACTTTTTGAGGTCACTGTACATGTACACTTTCTGTATGCAACACACTTCTGAATTCTGATGAGTGCTGATACCTGTGCTGAGGAGGAGGAGCACTTTCATGCAGAGATACTCGTCATTGGACACCTGCAGCCTGACCAGCTCATTGGTGATCTTCAGCATCTGGCTACACTGGTCATTCATGTAGGGTAGTTTCATCCTCTCCCTTTAACACACACACACACACACACACACACAAATATTCACATTCTGCAAGAATTTCACAGGCCAAACATCATGGCTTATATTAGAAACTTTAACATTTGACAAAATTATTGTTGACATGGACATAAAGCAGCATGGCCACGAAATGAAAAATTGTTTGCTGATTGCATGAGCAACGAATTGCAACTACTTAGTTCATTAAATCACAGCCTTTTGCAATTGTATAAAGCCACTTTGCCATATCGTGTTTTCAATTTCAGTTTGTTTTTTCTAAAGCAATGGTGTAAAACACAATGTCAAATGTCAGGTTTAACTGTATTTCTTGACGATGGAGGATATATTGACAGAAAAGAGTATGTGATGCGTCATGAGCAAACGGACAAATGCAAAGTCTGTAAGCATACTGTATACATAAAAAAAAATAATAGAGTATATACATTTCCTAGTTATGCATTAAATGTACCAACACCCACAAGCGGTCATTTCTCACATAACACTGCATGCAAATAGCAAATAACATGGAACATCTTCTGCAATTCACAAGATGGCAGAGAAGCTGCCCCTTTTCCTTCAGAAATAGTAAAAATGCATTTTGTCCATTGTTTGGTATTCTTAAGATATTTACATTTGTAACAGACTTAGAATATGTATGCATTATTTAATCGATTGTACAATATAGAGTAGTACAATATATTTTTTAAATATTATGCACAATTTTAAAAGTTGTTGGAGCTTATTTTAGTAATGCAAATTGTAAATTCACTTGCGTTAAATATTATATAAAAAAAAATAATAAATATAAATACTGAATATTGAACTGAAATATATTACATTAAATGAAATATAATAATATATAATTATTAATTATTATAAATATAATTTTGTATTAAATGTTATATATAATGTATATAATATTAAATATAATACACTCACTTATATTATAGGTCTGGGGATTTTCCAACTTAAAAAAAAAAAAAAAAATTTATACTGATACTTCTGATCATCAATGGGGGAAGATATTTGACATTATAGGTGTAGCCAAAAGCTTTAAGGAATTAAATTGGCAGCTAATTCAGATGTGACACTGGAGCACAAAACCAGTCTTAAGTCGCTGGGGTATATTTGTAGCAATACCCAAAAAAACATTGTATGGGTCAAAATTATAGATTTTTCTTTTATGCTAAAAATCATTAGGATATTAAGTAAAGATCATGTTCCATGAAGATATTTTGTAAATTTCCTACCGTAAATATATCAAAACTTAATTTTTGAATATGCATTGCTAAGAACTTCATTTGGACAACTTTAAAGGCGATTTTCTCAATATTTTGATTTTTTTGCACCCTCAGATTCCAGATTTTCAAATAGTTGTATCTCGGCCAAATATTGTCCGATCCTAACAGCTTATTTGTTCAGGTTTCAGATGATGTATAAATCTCAATTTCGAAAAATTGACCCTTATGACTGGTTTTGTGGTCCAGGGTCACAAATGAGCATTTTATAATGTTATCATTAACATATATAGCATTTATAATGTTAATTAACATTAACATAATGTAAAATAAAAGACAATACATCAACATACCCACACTATTCAACCATTTTCCATTCTTTGAAACGAAGACTTTGGGTTTTGAATGAATGCCATATGACTGCCTTTAGTTTACGTGACATTTGACTATGACTAGACACGATCATGAAAACCACATAATATGTCACTGAAAGCCAAAACATTCTAGTTGTGGGTAGTAAAGGTGGGCTCACTCATTGATGACGAGGTCTGGAGCGAAACACAACATGTCTCCGTTACTCTGCTGGTAGGATCTCCAGCCCAAGCCGAAGGACATGAGGAAGAGCCAGGAGCACTGCAACAGCGTCATCTGGTCATCCAGGTGCAGGTTTCTGAAGCCTTAATGTGACAGAGACAATAACTCTTAGAAAACACCATCTCAAGAGTCCTACAAAAGCAACATAGTTCATAATATGAAGAACAATCTTCGCTGAACTAAGAATTTTTGAAGAACCATAATTTTGGGCCCTGCCTTAAAATGTAAAATGGTTTTAATTACAGTTTGATTTTGAGATTTAGTATTATAACATTATATGATTGTTGTATCTTCAGAACCCTCTGATGCAACTTCGTAATGACATCTCTCTGTTTGGATTTCGACATGATTTTGATGACACTAAAATCAAAACCAACCTTTGGCTCATGTATTTATTTATTTATTTATTTTATTTTTTGTTGAATGATCATAATCATCTGTCCTGGCATCAAAACCTTGCAGAGACACTGGGCTTTACTCACGAAACTGGACCAGAACAAATTTGTGTAAATCGTTCATGAAACCACTGTTACATAAAATGTAAGATTCAATTAAATGAATTAGTCATTAGGACCAGATATATTCGTTACATAAGGAAACAGAGAGCAAACACTTTAACATTGAACTTTCACATGCCGGTCATGTTTTCAAATCTCTGAAAGCAATTACTTGTGTTGTCAGAATGCTGGCTACAGTATAATGTTGTCTCTTTAAAGAGGATGTACAGCTCACAGGAATGAGTTTGCTCAAGCGTGTGGTGCTTACGTAATCCTCTTCTACATGTATTTTGCCCAGTAGGCCTATGACACACAACCAGAGCAGAGAAGAGAAAAATAAAGCTTGCAGCGATTAGAAAAGCATGTGCTTCTTTTCTCACGCCATTGGCTGGTGAGGTCCACAGTGTGTGTCCAAAGCTAGAAGCAAAACAAAACACATGATGGTTTCGAAAACTATCTCACTACAGATCTGTGCAGTCACAAGCAGGTGAGCAAACCAGCTCATTTCCTTTTCTCTGACAATTAATTCTGTTCAAATCTATGGAGTAGGGGTGGGCGATATAACCAAAATCTTATTTCATGGTATGAGAAATTTTATTTCACGATAATAATATATCTCGATATAGATATTTTTATTCAAATAAATAAAAATAAAATAGATGAAAACAAAAAAGACCAAAGAAGCAAACACAATAGAACAAAAATACAAATTAAATAAACTTAAGTCTTTCCGCTACAGTGGGTTTATTTAACATGTAGTAAGAAATGCTACAAAAATTGAATAATCAAGTGTATAACTAAAACACTGCATGTGTTCATTGCATGAATCAAATATGAATTCAAAAGTGATTCAGTCAAATACAGTGTGTGATTTTCTCTGTCTTTTGTTGTTTGAATAACATCAATGACACAGACAGCAGCAGGTAAATTAGGCTGCTGTCCCTTTAAGACCGACTGCACAGATCCAATTTACTGAAACACATCCGGTTTTCACCCAACTGTTAACGTTTATTTAACACATAACTGACTGTGTTTACATGAATACTTCACATGATGGGCATTTTGACATAACTGTGTGTGTATTTGACCATTCAAGCACAATAAGACACAAAAGAAATTTGAATTCACGATCGCAAGCTGTCTGTGCAAGCCATAGACTGTATAAAAATATCCGACGTCTCCCGTAGGTTTCTGAAGAGCATTTTTGCAGCCTAAAGTAGGTGGAGCCAGCCGTCGCCATCATGGCAGCGCTACACTCTCGGATAATCGAAAACGGGCAAAGAGGTGGGACGTGGGTGGAGCTGAGGTGACTGGTTGCTGAAACCACGCCCACCTAGCTCGAGGGTAGTGACAGCAGCGGCAATCCACCTGTCACTCAAGTAGCCACGCCCTTAATTATGCAGAGCTTTAAAGCTTAATATAATAAAAAAAAAAAAATAGCTATATAGACCAAAACAACTTTTTTCTGCTGTAAAGTTGGGCATTTTAACATGGGAGGTCTATGGAAATGACTCCCTTTTGGAGCCAGTCTCTAGCGGCCAGTCGATGAATTGCAGTTTAAGTCACTTCCGTGTTGGTTTCAAGAGAGAGAGCGGAAGGTTGCCGCTTGGTGCGAGCGCTTCGGCTATGTGTTAATTTACATACGCACCCCGTTTCCAATCAGGAGGAGACTATAAAAGATGCACTCATACACACTCACATTTAGGGCTGGGTGATATGACCAAAATCTTATTTCATGGTATGAGAAATTTTATTTCACGATAATAATATATCTCGATATAGATATTTTTATTCAAATAAATAAAAATAAAATAGATGAAAACAAAAAAGACCAAAGAAGCAAACACAATAGAACAAAAATACAAATTAAATAAACTTAAGTCTTTCCGCTACAGTGGGTTTATTTAACATGTAGTAAGAAATGCTACAAAAATTGAATAATCAAGTGTATAACTAAAACACTGCATGTGTTCATTGCATGAATCAAATATGAATTCAAAAGTGATTCAGTCAAATACAGTGTGTGATTTTCTCTGTCTTTTGTTGTTTGAATAACATCAATGACACAGACAGCAGCAGGTAAATTAGGCTGCTGTCCCTTTAAGACCGACTGCACAGATCCAATTTACTGAAACACATCCGGTTTTCACCCAACTGTTAACGTTTATTTAACACATAACTGACTGTGTTTACATGAATACTTCACATGATGGGCATTTTGACATAACTGTGTGTGTATTTGACCATTCAAGCACAATAAGACACAAAAGAAATTTGAATTCACGATCGCAAGCTGTCTGTGCAAGCCATAGACTGTATAAAAATATCCGACGTCTCCCGTAGGTTTCTGAAGAGCATTTTTGCAGCCTAAAGTAGGTGGAGCCAGCCGTCGCCATCATGGCAGCGCTACACTCTCGGATAATCGAAAACGGGCAAAGAGGCGGGACGTGGGTGGAGCTGAGAAAACAGTAACAATGTAGTTCCTCAGAAACGGTTGTGGTTGCAACAAAGTGGCCGAGCAACACACAGACGTAAACAAAAGGTGTATGTTTTTAGAGTAATTTACAGCAGCTTTGAATGCGGCTCAACCAATCAGAATCAAGGTCCGGAACTATCCGTTTTATTAAGAGAATTTTTGAAGCCCAAAGTGGGCGGAGCCGGTCGTCGCCATCTTGGCAGTAATGCGCAGATAATCAAAATGGGCAAAGAGGCAGGACGTGGGTGAAGCTGAGGTGCCTAATTGCTGAAACCACGCCCACCTAGCTCGAGGGTAGTGACAGCAGCGGCAATCCACCTGTCACTCAAGTAGCCACGCCCTTAATTATGCAGAGCTTTAAAGCTTAATATAATAAAAAAAAAAAAATAGCTATATAGACCAAAACAACTTTTTTCTGCTGTAAAGTTGGGCATTTTAACATGGGAGGTCTATGGAAATGACTCCCTTTTGGAGCCAGTCTCTAGCGGCCAGTCGATGAATTGCAGTTTAAGTCACTTCCGTGTTGGTTTCAAGAGAGAGAGACCGGAAGGTTGCCGCTTGGTATCTTTTTTAAAAAATGCTTAAAAAAACTAACAATTGTGATAATTGTCAAATCTTAATAATACATCAAGAGTCCAGGGTCATTCAGTCCAGAGGAAGTGCCAAGTCCTTTAGCAAAGCCATTGTTCTTATTGCTTTCAAGCTTGTAGAGTACTCAATAGATTCAAAATACAATTTCATTTCAAGTTTGAATCTTAAAAAAAGAGGTTTGCATTTAGAAAATGTACATTTATGAATATGATGTTTATATATGAAAACACAATACTCATATTTCAATGTGAATTCCCCCACAGAACTCTCATCCTCCATGTTCTTTGAATATAAATTCCAACGTCATCTACACACTCGATTTTAATTTGGATAAGGTAGGGTGCGAAGTGTCCATCAGAGGTACACTTAATTTTCCTGGGAAACGGAGGGTGCATTTGAAGTCGCTTTCGAATTACGGTAGCCTTTGTCGCACCGCGGTGACACAGTCGGCCTTGGAATGTGGTCTTCGGAGGGTGTATCCTGAATTGGGACAGCTTTGTTTTGACGCTGTGACGCAATCGCACTTAAAATGCACACTTCGGAGTGCGCGCACTTCACATTGAGACAGCCTTCATCGCGCCGCTGTGACGCAATCGCACTTCAAATACGCACTTCGGAGTGTGCGCACTTCACTTTGGGACACAGCTATTGTTAACTGGCAAACTTACTTTGTCCATCTCTCCTGGGAGTCTTGATAAGATTGAGAGAGCATTTGGTGCCTATAAGTGGGAATATAAAATAAATGTTCCAACAAGTTTACTTTTTGGAGCATGACAAGCCTATCTTTTTATTTATCTGAAGGGATATGGAACAAGACAGAGAATTGCATGTATATGAGTGGCAGGGGCTCCCTTTTGTCACCACTTGCAGGTCACACTGTCCTTTCTACACTTTACTGAAGCATGTTCTTGACAGTACAAAGCCAGGTGATCGTCTACAATTCACCATACAATAGAGTTTTTATGTTGTCAACTGCCTCTAGAGCATGACCACAGCTGAGAGACAGTCTAAGACAGCTACTAAGTAGTGAAGGATTCAACATCTGACAGTGGGCCTTGAACCAGATTATTGTAATCTAATAAACCAAAATAAGCTTATTCTACCAGTACAGAACTCACATAAACAAACAGAAATCCCTGAATCCACCTTAGGTCTTCACTAGCACTGCCCCACCGATAGCCTTAGGTATAAGCACCATCCCTAGTAGTACAAAATGCCCACCATTCGTAAATTATACCAGGCCATTGTCAGTCAATCATTAGGATTCATCTTCCCTTATACAACCAGAGCAAAGATGCTAATCCAACAACTGAAGTTTATACCAAGACAATGGGATAATTCCTGATGAACTTCTGCAAAACTTTAGTTGTTAATTTTTAGACAAACTCAATCCCTTTCCACTATTACCTTTCCCAGATGCCATGTGACACCAGATATGGACAATGGTTCTGTTGCAAAAGAGATACATGCATTCTGTGATACATTAGGAAAAAAGCATTTGGTGCAGTCTCGTATCTAAGACCAGGGAATAGCTAAGGAAAGATACAGCTTTCCTACTTGCTCGATTAAGGGTTGCACCCTAGAAACAGTTCTCAGTTCCAAAGCTCAAACTCTGTACTACATTCTGTGGGGCCCAATTAGCAGAACTGCTAAGGAAAGAACTTACCCTTGATCATTGTCAAACCACTACTTAATTGTTTGCATTTTGCTTCCTGTAGGTTCAAAGTATTTACCAGCACCAGGATTGCAGAAATACAAGAAACAACAGCTCTCCCGGATTAACGGTATGTGGACTCAGCTTAGAATCCAGCCGATGACTTTATAAAGGGTAAAACACTTGAATAACAGACCAAGCCGATGGAGTAATGGAGCCCACTTACTGTTAAAGCTATATGATCTGTAAGTACTATTAACAGTTCCTGTGACAATTAACATTTTCCCAGTGGCAAAAGTAAGCGTTCCATGCCCTCAATCTAGTGAATTCCAATATACAAAATCCTGATGCCAGCCAGTTTACCACCTACAAGTAATTACTGGAAACTACTCCACAATGTTCATTTCATACAAGCAGAAATACTTCAGTGGAGATCAACTTGATGTGGCATATCAACTTGATAATTTCTTTGAAGGCTTTCAGTGGCTCAAGCGCAGTAAACCCCTTCTTTTAGCAGTAGACTGTACAACTTGTGTCCAGAGTTGGACAAATAAATAGACATCGTTCAGCTAGTAAGAAGACCAAATGTCTTGGCTGAAATCAGAAGGAAATGTTGG
>NW_015542400.1:312163-319483 GCF_001515605.1 Sinocyclocheilus anshuiensis | reverse complement strand
GAGATTGCATAATGCTGAATTTTCATGAACTGCAATGTTTTTGGTTTTATGTCAGTGTTTTATGATACATTATATACAGTATTATATTTGTTTTAACTGTATAAATTTGCAGTTTAAATAATATTCATGAAAAATGTAATGAAATTAAAACCATTATAAATCATTATTCAGCAAAAAAAGAATAGAATAAATAAAAGCACAAGTTGTTGGAAAGTATGTATAAGGTGTCAATTATAAGTAAGTACTGTGTTAAATCTTATAATAGCACCAATTGAATCAACACAAACAACATTTCTGAGGAAAAATATTAATTATAAGTAAGCTTACACTTATTCTAAGTTAGATCCACTATTGTATGCTGTTGCCGTATGGCAACATATCATAAAGTACCTTAAAATAATTTTTTTTTCCAAATTTTTTTTTACAGCACTTCAAGTTAAGCCATTCTTAGAAAAGAAAAAGATTCAAAATTTTTTTTCTATAGGTCTATCATAATGCGTGCGGTAGAGGGCTAATGGGTTGAAGATTGAAACGGTAACATTTTAGATTAGAGAACACTATTAACTATTAACTAGCTGCTTAATAGCATGCATACTACTAGCTTATTGGATGATTATTACTACTTATACAGCACATATTAATGAATGACCATATTCTAGATCCCTTACCTAAACATACAGTAACTACTACAACAACTACCTTACTTACTATCAATAACAGGGGTTGCAAAATTTCAAAATCCCTGGTAGCCCTGCAAAAAAGGTCAAACATTGTTAAAGAAAAGTGAACCATCAGTAATAAAATAAGATCAAATAAACAAATTTCAAGCATAGATAAATAAAATAGAACAAAGTTTCAAATACAATAAAGTCTAATTAGTTTGTAGGTACATAAATGTAATTATTAAATGTAAAATAACTGCATAGTGTTCACTGTATAAATTAAATAAAGATTAATCTTTGTTGAAAGTCGTGTTTTGTTGTTTGAATAACATCAATGACACAGACAGCAGCAGGTAAATTAGGCTGCTGTCCCTTTAAGACCGATCCAATTTATCCAATTTACTGAAACACATCCGGTTTTCACCCAACTGTTAACGTTTATTTAACACATAATTTACATGAATTGGGCATTTTAACATGGGAGGTCTATGGAAATGACTCCCTTTTGGAGCCAGTCTCTAGCGGCCAGTCGATGAATTGCAGTTTAAGTCACTTCCGTGTTGGTTTCAAGAGAGAGAGCGGAAGGTTGCCGCTTGGTGCGAGCGCTTCGGCTATGTGTCAGTCAGTGCGAGCACCACATTGAAATATTCACTGCATATTGCTATTTTACATCAAGCACGTCACACTCTGTATTTTCTCATTCATGCATGTTTCTTTGTCACTCTTAGGTATATATAACTTTTAAGTAGTACTGTGCTATGCAGATATATTTGCATACCGGGAAATTAACAAAATAGCAAAATCTTGGTAACACTTTACAATAAGGTTCATTAGTTAACTACTTTAGTTAACATGAACTAATAATGAACAATACCTTCTACAGCATTTATTAATCTTAGTAAATGTTAATTTCAACATTTACTAATGCATTATTAAAATCAAAAGTTAACATTAGCCTAGTTACTGCACTGTGAACTAGGGGTTGCACCGACTAATCGACTAGTCGACTTCAATGCTCTGCCATGACGCTTTAAGCTTGACGTCGACTAGTCGCTGGTCCTATAGAGGGCACAACAGGATAAGAAATCTTTGAAGGACTTCCACATTTACGCTCCGTTTCCAAACAGTTCAAATGACAAATAAATGCATGCTCTGAAAGCGTTCCACAAGACATGTGTGATTATATTACTGGATGCTCGAAATTGAACGGGAGAATGCACGTTTTAAACAGCTTATTGTACAGGTAAGTTAATCGCCGTTCTAATCTAATGCGCTGCTGCACTGTAACGCACACACATAGGCTACAGACAGTAGCGCGTACATCACCCGCATAGAATCATTCAGCGCGGAAATGTATTTTCAACACTGTTCTGTGATTTCTCAATAGAAACTGAAAAGTACAAGCATTTATTTCTTAATAACTAAATTTCACAGCTTCACTACTAGTAGAGAGACGCTGCCAGGTATAATTGCTTCACACACGCAATCGCTCTCACTAATGTATTCATATGAATGTATTCTTTACTGTGCTACTTCAGATTTATTTGTTCATTAATGACATCATCAGCGACTAGTCGACTTCGACTTTCATCACATAAAAGTCGACTTCAAAAAATCAGAATTCGTTCAACCCCTACTGTGAACTAACATGAACTAACAACGAATGACTGTATTTTCATTAACTAACATTAACAAAGATTAATAAATACTGTAATAAATGTACTGTTCATTGTTTGTTCAATACATTAACTAACATTAACTAATGGAACCTTATTGTAAAGTGTTACCAAAATCTCTAACAATAGACACTTTAGACCGTGGTAACGATACATACGGCCATACCGCCCAGCCCTACTATGGATTTTTCAATCCCCTGGCCAGACATGATGCCCGCAGATGCTCATTAGATCTCTAGCATAACGGATTCCTTCTACAACTTTTCAGTCTCTCTCTGCTGACGAACTAGTGATTGGCACATTTGACCCTATAAGTACACATTTAAGATGCCTGCACATCTCCACAATGACATTCTGGCAACATGAAGTACCTTTTCAAGTGGAAGAAAAAGGGAATACAATAAGAGAAAACAAAACGAAACAAAACAAAAATAAAAATCAAATCAAAACAAAACAAAACACAAAACAAAACAAAAATCAAATCAAAACAAACAACAAAAGTCACCATTATTTATATAGTGTTTTATACCATACAGATCGTTTCAAAGCAGCTTTACAGGGATGAATTGGAAAATAATGATTAAAACAAAACAAAACAAAGGGCTGTGTAATGATTAACTGTATATCAGCTAATACTGAGGGCTCACCAGGAAGGGATTTGGCCCACTTGACTGCAGAGATGACCTGACGGCCTCCCAGACGGTTAAGTGTGGTCATGAGGCGGGTGGAGGTGTCCGGGATGGTGCTGTCGTAACCCGCGTAAATGATCTCAGGCTCAATGGCTTTGAGCAGGGACAGCATGGTGGGCACCAGCTGGGGCATGGCTTTGGGCACCAGTGAACACATGCTCTCTTCAGGCAGAGCTGGGGCCTGCTCACTTGAGGACGAATGACCCCGTAATCGCATCAGTTTCTTGTTTCTTCGAGCTAAAATAAAGGGTAGAAATGTGATTATTTAGAATTCAATGAATAGTAATTTAATCTGAATGTTGAAATCAAGGCATAACGGTGCATAGTTACTTGATTCTTGCATGACTAAATCACTTTTATCTTTTGTATCTTGATACAATCTTAATTAATTCTCATAGCTTCTTTTGCTGCACAGGTTTTGTAAACGAGTCAGTGACTAGGATGTCAAAGATGAATAGAAAGGAAATCTTTTGAAAATCTAGTTTAAAGCATATGTGCCAAGTCGTAAGATTAATGCTAGTTTCAACCGTTGTTGAAAAATGCTTGCATCTGCAAAAAAGCAAAATTGCAGGAGTTGAAACTTTCAAGTAGCATTTCCTGTACACAACAAGCAAAGTCAAATTTATTAGTATAGCACTTTTCACAATTCACATTGTTTCAAAGCAGCTTTAATAGAAAGCTGTACTATCTTCATGCTTTAACATTGAGCAGTTTTAGGGAAGGGTGTTATGACAAAGTTTGCTGATGATGTAGATGAGCCACTGTTTGATTTAGCTATTTTGTATTTATTCATTAAGTAGCATATACAGGTACATCAGTGCCACTTTTAGTGACTAGGACTGCATGAAATTACTGATAATTACAGAGAGCAGCAGAGAGAAGATTCAAAGGTATGTCGGTAACATGTTGAGAGTTTTTAAAGTGCATGATTTTTATGAGCATGTGTTAAATGATGAATATGTGCAACGTCTGGGGCACATACATTGTGGTTGTATGTACTTAAGATACAGTTTGTTGCAAGTGAGTGTAAGCAGATCTCAAAAAGTATTTATGCAGATCCCTGACTCACCTGTCACAAATATTAATAATAATAATGAAGAAAAAGAAAACATCTACTACTCAACTATTCTCATGACATTTCATCTCATGAAAAAAAATATTATTTATGATTTATGATTTAAATTCAGAACATGTTCATCAAAGAGAATATGTATTTAAGTTATAGCATGTATGAACTGCATCTATTTTTTTAAAGAGGTCATGGAATGAAGAATCAAAATGTTCTTGATATTTTCACATATAAGAGGCTACTCTAGTAAGTTTCAGAACTCAAAATTAACCCCAGTTTAAAAGATTATTTTTTTTTTATTGCTTCAGAAACAGCTGGATTTTAAATCAGGATCTGACTCGGGCTCAAACATAGATGGCTCTATCACAGCGCTTGCCATCTCAAGTATCAAAACACACATCATGTTATGAAGGAGGCGTGGATATAGTGCAATGAAGTTAGCCAATTACAGCTGTGGGCGTTTACTTCCGTTTCTGCGAGAGGTTTTTTGCAGTCTTCATAAACTAACCTCGAGAAACACAATATAAAAATCTGAAACTGCATTTCATGACCCTTTTAATATAAATACAGTGGTGTGAAAACTGTATTCTTATTTTTTTGCATGTTTGTCACACTTTAATGTTTCATGATTGCAGTTGTTGCTGCTAAGGGTGGCCCAACCAGTTATTAGGTTTAGGGGGCAAACACTTTTTCACACAGGGCCATGTAGTTTTGGATTTTGTTTTCCCTTAATAATAAAAACCTTAATTTAAAAACTGCATGTTGTGTTCACTTGTGTTATCTTTTACTAATATTTAAATTTGTTTGATGATCTGAAACATTAAAGTGTGACAAACATGCAAAAAAATAAGAAATCAGGAAGGGGGCCAACACTTTTTCACACCACTGTATGTCTGAACAACAAAAACATCATTACATCATTAACCAAGAAGCCCTTTTTTAAATAAAAAAAAATCCACAAGTTCTAATGTTCTATATTAAAGACAATGTTCTCAAGTGACGCAACGTCCATAGGATTTGCTTTCTAATCATTTACTGTGAATTCGTGCAAGTACTGAGTAAGGCTGCTATTAATTCCTCAATATGATTATGATTGTCGAACAATGATAAGCAGAAATTTGAGCACGCCATGTATAAGGTATATTCCCACTCCTACTGATTTCTTAAATAAAGTAATATCCCAGTGTCCTTTCTTGTGAGAATCTTTTGAATTTAGTGTACAGACACTATATAAATGAAGCTTACAGATACATGTACGTGTAACGCATGTCTCACAACAGCTACAATGAGTGGGGAAGGGGACAGCATTATCTATTAGAAATCTAGAGCCAGATTTCAGAAAATAAGGATCGACTCACTGGAGCAAAAGGGAGGTTACATCTACAGGAAATCAGTACACTAAAGTGACTACACGGACCACTGAGAAATCAGCGAAAAGGGAAATATATTGTTCTGATTTTGTCTGAATAACTTGTTTTGGATAATATGTTATCAAAAATGGGATAAAAAGACAAAATATAAATAATCAACAATAGATTTTTTTTTTAATCAACAGTGAGCACAGATCAAATACAGAATATCAAAGTTTAAAATCAGGTTCAGAGTTTCAATGTTAGTTTCTCAAATTCAAGTTCAATATTCTAGTTTCAAAATCACTATCTCAAGTCCAAGCTCAGGAGATTAATGATCATTAACGATCATCAGCAGTGAGAAGAGTTCAATCCACGGGACAAAATAAATAAATAAATAAACAATGTTTAATCCAAAGAGATCCAGGGAAATCTCAAAAATATATATATATATATATATCAATCCCTGATTTCGATCCACACCTGGAAACAAAGCTAAATAAATGCATTTGGCAATCTGGTTGGACAGAACGGCATTACCTTTGAGTTTTTTTATTTTTTTTAGATTTCTCTGGATCTCTTTGGATACTTACAGTATACATGTGTATATATATATATATATATATATATATATATATACATACAGTCAAACCAAAATGTATTCTGACACCTTCAACATTTCACACATTATCACAGTTTATTTGCTAAAGTTTAGAAAATGGTTCTCAATATTTTGATTTTTTTGCACCCTCAGATTCCAGATTTTCAAACAGTTGTATCTCGGCCAAATATTGACCGATCCTAACAAACCATACATCAATGGAAAGCTTATTTATTCAGCAAAAATTGACCCTAATGACTGGTTTTGT
The DNA here is from genome assembly GCF_001515605.1 of Sinocyclocheilus anshuiensis. NCBI lineage: Eukaryota > Metazoa > Chordata > Actinopteri > Cypriniformes > Cyprinidae > Sinocyclocheilus > Sinocyclocheilus anshuiensis. The sequence continues at coordinate 313,169 of NW_015542400.1, read as the reverse complement.
GGTCCAGGGTCACATATGACAAGAACTCAGAGTTAAACTGTGTCAGAACAAATTCATCTTGATAATGTCAGATAACAATTAAGCAAAACATGGTCAGGTCAAAGTCTCTGAATAATTTTTGCTCCCAGATTTTTATCAATTTTACTGGTAGTCCACAGTATGAAGAATTTTTAGGTATGTCTCAGCTTACTTTATTTTGCTATCCTCACTTACATAAATGAACTATAGTGTCCTGCACCCACTAGTAAAAAAATATAAAAAAAATTATATATGGTGTCTGAATAATTTTTGGTTTGACTTTATATATATATATACATTTATATGTTTCTGATTCATTGTAAAATAAATACATTTTACATTGCTTTTCTATTATTAATATTACTATTCATATTACAGCAATATAAACAACAAATTACTACCTATAAATATGAATGACCTGGGTTACATACGCCTCTGTGTTTTGATGTGTGAATGCCTCTCGAAGGTTTTCTCGCGTAAAATCACTCAGCTGTTCTGAGAGCTTACCATCAATGTCATTCTGTCTAATTTTTTTTTTTTTCTGCCATAAATGTTTCTATGGCAACTAAAAGCCTCTCTGGCAGAACCCCAGATTTAGTTTGCAGCTACTGCATCAAGGTCTTTTTTTTTTTTTTTTCCTGTTTGGTGCTTCACGCAAATAAATCAGCCACAATTTTAAAGCCTTGCACAGAGATGAATGAGTTCTGTCCAATAACTGTGAAGTACATCAGCACACTGTCAAAGAGGCACTGCTGCATGTTCTTAAAGCTTCTGGCCATTTTATACCTTTTGTGCATGAAGGAAAATCTGCACAAACAGTTCTTGGTCTCGCCATGTTTCCACCACCTACTTAAAGGAACACTCAACTATTTTTGAAAATAGGCTCATTTTCCAACTCCCCTAGAGTTAAACTGTTGAGTTTTACCGTTTTCGAATCCATTCAGCCGATCTCCGGGTCTGGCGGTAGCACTTTTAGCTTAGCTTAGCA
>NW_015542400.1:311636-312143 GCF_001515605.1 Sinocyclocheilus anshuiensis | reverse complement strand
CACACACACACACACACACACATATATATATATATATATATATATATATATATATATCCTGATAAAGGTAAATGCCCTTGAAAATCAAGTCCAGCTGGCAATATTGGCTCTTAATAAAAACAGTTAATTTCTGACAGTGTCTGTAGATGATTTCTTTCCTGCTGTAATGATTGAGCTTCATTGAGTCAGTGTTACTATACTATGAATTATTACTAAAGACAAAAGCATTTTAACACAGGTGCATTGTGGGGCGACAGCAAAAGCATTATTGAAGGTGAATTTATTTACCATCTGCGTTTTTTCTGTAGTTACATCGTGTACTAAGACCGACGGAAAATGAAAAGTTGCGTTTTTCTAGGCCGATATGGCTAGGAACTATACTATCATTCCAGCGTAATAATCAAGGAGCTTTGCTGCCGTACCATGGGTGCAGCGGGCGCAATGATATTACGCAGCACCTGAAAATAGTCCCCAGCTAGGTAACTTCCAATAAGCCTATTTTCAGGT
>NW_015542400.1:299166-310071 GCF_001515605.1 Sinocyclocheilus anshuiensis | reverse complement strand
CACACACACACACACACACACATATATATATATATATATATATATATATATATATATCCTGATAAAGGTAAATGCCCTTGAAAATCAAGTCCAGCTGGCAATATTGGCTCTTAATAAAAACAGTTAATTTCTGACAGTGTCTGTAGATGATTTCTTTCCTGCTGTAATGATTGAGCTTCATTGAGTCAGTGTTACTATACTATGAATTATTACTAAAGACAAAAGCATTTTAACACAGGTGCATTGTGGGGCGACAGCAAAAGCATTATTGAAGGTGAATTTATTTACCATCTGCGTTTTGTCGTGCTCTCCATCCTTCACCATTGCCAGAGCAACCGAAGAAATCAGGGAAGAAAAACAAAAATAACAGATATAAATGTTTCAGGTGCTGAAAACACAGCTCAGTTCATGCTGAAACAAAATGTGAAGTTGGTAAGCAAAAGCTATTCATTTCAGTTTGGTTGCAACTATTAAGTTTAAAATATGAAAAATCCTTGGTAACACTTTAATTTAGTGAGATCGGCTGAATGGATTCGAAAACGGTAAAACTCAACAGTTTAACTCTAGGGGAGTTGGAAAATGAGCCTATTTTCAAAAATAGTTGAGTGTTCCTATAAGGACGTGGACTGGAAAAAATGCACACAGCATAAGGAAAAAGCAAAGTGATTTGTTGAATCAGTAATCCACATTAAAAAAACTCAGTTGTTTGATAAATTATAAAATCCTCTTGACTGCCATTCCTAATTGCATACTGGTTTGCACCCCTGTGCAGTGGCATATAAAGGTCATAAAAATCACTCAAGCAAACCGCTCGTCAAATTATCAGAACATCCTCACCTTCCAAGTTCATGCCGGCCTGAAGACACTTGCGAAAGCGGCATGCCGGGCAGTTTTTCCTTCTTATCTTGTCTATGATGCAATCATTCCTTCCAGCGCAGAGATAGTTGTGCTGCCCTGGAAGAAATATGGGTATTACTCACAGCTTTATGGTGAAACATTTGAAAGGATTTAAAGTTACAATAAGCACCTCTGATGTTTTCTTTTACAGCATCACACCCCAAAAAACCCAGACAGAGTTGTATTTACAGCGGTAAAGTGACCACTGAATCCATATACTACTGTGTTAGTTGACTGGATTCATAATTATAGTTTTGGTTGAACTATCCCCGTAAAACCCATTACAGCTCCATGCTGTACATATCATGCCAGCAGAACCATCACATCTTTATTCATTCCTATTCGAGAGAATCCAAAACTTCTAAAAGCTTCGAAAAAGCTCTTCCAAGCCCGAAATGTCTGGAATTAGTACAGAATCATAAGCCAAAACAGATGAATAATCAAACACCACCTCAACCAGTCTACTGCCAACCACTCAGCCAAAGAGCTTTGAGGATTTCTCCATTTGGTGTGGAAACATGCCATCCGGCAGTCTGTAGAGACCCAACTTGCAGAATTGTTCATTTTGAAGTATATCAAAGCATCCAATAGCTGAATACAGTCTTCACTGCAGCTAAAAGTGGTTTATGTGCCTCTTTGTTTTATTTTTCAGCAACCAAAACGTTGCCAGGAGGTTTTACTAAAAAGCTATACAGAATCTTCTCTAATTGCTATTTTTTACATTTTATTTAATAGATATTCCAAGAACATTCAAGGAACCAAAAACTGACAGCATGGAACTGCATTCAGGTTGTGACAACAGAATTTACATCACGCCTGGATAGAGAACTATATTTTCATTTTTTAACCATAAACCTCACTCAAATTTGTTAGATTTATGGTTAAATTAATCTGTTGCTCTGGCTATCACTACCTTGAAATATTAGGAGTGACTTCTGGATTCAGAACAGTGTGACTTCATACTCTGCATGTCAATCAACTACTTCCTGTCTGATGCTGCTTTGACAGTGTCCTTTAATTGGATTATACCTCAATTAACCTGACTTTGTTTTATTTTACACCCTTACAAACAGAGCTTTGAAATCCATTTCTGTCTGCCTTTCAACGAAATCGATTTTTCTGTGCTGAAGCAAAGTCAAGGAAAAATTCACAAAAGCCAATGTATCCTTATCTTCATCCCACAGACCACCGCTTCGAGCCATTTCTTTTCATTAAAGGTCCGAATAAAACAATAATGTCATGCTCAAACATGTTTAGCAGGCTTGAAGCACTCTGACTCAAGTGTCTTTCCATTAGTCATGGAACAGACACATCAGCAAAACCGGTCAATACTAATGCAGTCATACAGCGACTAGCTGTGGTGCAAGAGAAATCAAGCGAAGTGCAACTATGATGATTATCAGAATGCAAACTAGTGACTAATAACTAGTGCAGTTAACATGCTTTTCCATTTCTGTCTGCCTTTCAACGAAATCGATTTTTCTGTGCTGAAGCAAAGTCAAGGAAAAATTCACAAAAGCCAATGTATCCTTATCTTCATCCCACAGACCACCGCTTCGAGCCATTTCTTTTCATTAAAGGTCCGAATAAAACAATAATGTCATGCTCAAACATGTTTAGCAGGCTTGAAGCACTCTGACTCAAGTGTCTTTCCATTAGTCATGGAACAGACACATCAGCAAAACCGGTCAATACTAATGCAGTCATACAGCGACTAGCTGTGGTGCAAGAGAAATCAAGCGATGTGCAACTATGATGATTATCAGAATGCAAACTAGTGACTAATAACTAGTGCAGTTAACATGCTTTCGGAGAGGGTCAGAAATTAACTGTGTGAAAAATGACACCGCAAGTGACAAAAATAGCCTACATGTATAAAATATTTACTTTATCAGAGGCGAGTGCTGCTGCAATTGCTATTATAAGGTGATTTTTTACAAAAAAACATAAGCTCTGAAAAAGAACATAAAACACTCATAAGGTTAGTATCTTGCTATAATCTAGTATATGTACGTGCCATTTATTTAGCATATATATTTTAGCAGTGTTCATTGTGTTATGATATCTTGTGCATTAATTTCAGCTTGTTCATACTGAGAATTTATATAAATTGATGAAATTGTTTAACATAATTAACATAACTTGTTTTTTAAGTTTTTATTTCCAAAACTTAACAAATACCTTACTAACTATTAATAAGCAGCAAATTAGGAGTTTATTGAGGCAAAAGTCATAGTTAATAGTTAGTTAATAGTGAGAATTGGTCCCCAAACTAAAGAGTAACCAAATCCTCAATGCAGGACCCATTCATATCTGTTATTTTTGCATAAAGGAGACATATTCTTCTTTTCCCTGAAATTCAAGGCTTCTTGCCACAAAAACAAGTCATGTTTTCACCCTCGCTCTGACCTTTAAACAGTGTCCTAACCAGGCACACAATTATTCTTTACACATTAAACGCTAAAATACTGTGCAATCTGACAAATCATATCTGACATCAGAAATATAAACCAAGTGATTTGCCACTTTAGTCAATATTAACCAACATTCTTGTTGGTTAAAAAGATTTACATAGACAAGGCAACTTTTGATTATGTGTAAGTTTACTGTGTCATTTGTAACACTGTGCTACTGTACCTTTAAGACTTCTACATGCAAATTACGTCCGTTAATGCAAAACATTATGCAAATTACTTATTGATCATCAGCATATAGCTAATGAAACTTAAATTAAAGAATACCTTATTCATAAGGGTTAATTTTCAACAGAAATGTCCATGGACATTTGAACTATTACCAATCTGTACCAACAGAAAGGTATATTTTTATTCAATTAGTAAGGCTATTTTTACTAATTTTCTTGGCACTCTAGAGTGTAGCAGCACACTTTTAGCAGCCTTGCTTCTAATGCATTCATCATTAATTAAAAGACTGAAGGCATGAATCAAAATCAACAGCTACCAAATTAATCACATCATTAAAAAAAGACAAGACTGTTTACCTAACTTTCTTTTATGAAGCAATTAACTATGCATCCCATAAAGCACTGCTTTGATTATGACAATCAAATGGCAGTACACCATGAAACTCTTGACTTAGAATCACTGATTTATGAATAAAAACAACATATTTTAACTTAACAATTGCAAAATATTTAGAATCAAATACTTTTCTAATTAGTGGATTATGGGAAGTTCTTCTCTAGGACTTTGGCAATTACCCATGGTTTCCTATTAATGCAATTGCACTCTGACTTGTGCACATGGCTTCTACAGAAACAGCATCTCTTCAACCTCTGAGCACATGGAGTCTGTTCTGAAAGCTTTATGCATAATCTAATTCCTGAGGTGAAAATGAATTGGATTTTTACTTTTCGAATGCCACTGTCGAGCTCTATAGAGAACGGATGGTAGAGGATGTCAGTGGAGTGGATATTGTAGTAATATCACGCAGGTGGACTCTGTTTCAGTATTCGGATGGAGCATGTGTTAAAACAGGAGGGAATTTTGTTAAGGTGCCAAGCACATGAGCTTTATTGCTGCGTGCTCTTTTTCTAGACATATTCTGTGCTCCAAACATAAGGAAATATCTCATCTCAAAGTAACACCTCTGCAGGAAACCACACTTTGGCAATGTGCTTGTTTTTTCTGTGTCTAATTAAGACAAACCTGATCATCTGTCTGCTAAGGTTTCAGAAAACCATGACTGATGGAGTAGATCAGAAAAAAAAATATTCAAAGGATACTGATTAAAGTCACAATCTGTAAGTGCTGGTGTTTATGATTCTATTAGGGGGGGAAAACAGTGGGTGAAGACGATTCAAAATATCATTTAAACAAAGTTATTTGTCTTGCAAAAGAAACATTATGACAAAACAAATGAGAAATATTTCAGACTCTGCACTATTTCTAGGTCACTGATTAGTGACACTGAGCATATGAACTACATTGTACTAAAGGTCAGATGTTCCTGCTTTGACTGAAGCATGAAATGCCCTTGGGCAACCTCCATTCAAATTATTACAGTAATATAATTTGTAATAAACAACAAATATTAACCTAGAAAAATGAAGCATTTTTACTTATATTCTCTGACTTCTAGACCCCCTGCTACTCATTGCTTTTGAACACAAGCAGGAAATGGCTACTAAGGACCACATATTGAGTGATTTACATAATGATTACAATAATAAATCCACCTATCAGGGGATATCAGAATTAATAACAGAGCAATGTATAAGTAAATATGATTAAATCAAGTCAATATAGCCATTTTAAGATTACTGGCTGATTATCTGAATAATTAATCTCAAACTCGACAGTGTACATTTTCTGTTATTAAATACTCCATGAAATATATATTTTTTATTTTTAATAAATGTTTTCTTTTTCAGCAATTTTCTGTGACACTCATTTGCTACCATAAAATTACTATTAATAGTTCTAAGTTTTCCTGTCTGTTTGATGTATTTCCTGTTGAAACGGAAGATTAAATTTAAATTTTAATAGCCATTCCAAAAATAAATCACACTTTTAATATGACCTAACAGACATAGACTAAAGTCAATAAAACTCAGTTTTGGGTGGCTATATACCAGCATTTTATCAGCCATCAAACGCTATTTGACAGGACAACCTTGACGGTACATGCAATGCCTTTGTTGTTCACTGCTTAATAAAATGATATTCAAAGCATTTATCAGCCCAGTGCTTTCCACTGAGTCAGCCCTACTGTCAAAACAGGAACATGAAGGGGTATATGTGTGTCCCGCAGCCTCACCCTCTACAGCTCTTTTGAAGAAAACCTTGCAGCTGCCACAGGTGAGCACCCCATAATGACACCCAGAGGCCTCATCGGAGCACACCAGGCAGATCTTATGGGTGTTTCCGCCGGGCTTGACTGATCCAGACGAACTGGAGCTGCTCGCTTCAGGCCTGGCCAAAGAGCTGGAACACAAAAAAATAAGGACAGTTTATTAAGACATTTCAAATGAAATGAAATATATATAGTTCAATCATGACAACTCTCGGAAGATTTTAGCATGGTGATGGATATGACAATGTTAATGTATTTGGTCTTGGCGGAATAGATCTGCTACGCTGCTGCTGAATTACTGCTGCTGTTGGTTATTGCTGTAGTTGTAGATTATTGCTGCTGCTGCTGCAATCAAGTACAGGAACTTGCTACTGCCAATGCATATGGCGATACGGTGCCATGAGTATTTAAGACATACTGCTGCTGCACAAATTGCATATAAAATAACCCATAGCAGATCTATACAGGTGGAGCTGGGGAAAGTGGAGTGTTTCAGAGAAACTCTGAAAGCACGCTGCAGGAATCTCTAGTAAATGCTAGCCAGCCATATAAATGCAAGGCAGTAAGCTCATTGGCTGCATATGCAGCATGAACCAATCAGCTGTGCCAAGTCATTTAACTCTCTGAATATTACGTTAACAACCCGTCGCCTGCGCCATCTAGAGTTTCATGACTGAACTATATATATATAACTTGAATACAATCCAGACCCAGATATTACATTAGATATCAAGTGGCCACCCATCAGAGTATTTAAATTAGTAGATGTTTAGACGACACCATTTTCAACTAAAAAACGAAACGTTTTTATGCATTTTGGCCGTTCATTTACACGACAAGGGTGTTTTTGGGGCCTGAAAAAACAAACTTTTGAAAACAATACAGTTATTATCTCTGTGTAAACTACAAAAACATAAAAAAGTAACATCGCCAACTACTGGCCTGGAAAGAATAATACAGCATTTTTTGTTGTTTTCGTGGATCCGTGTGAACGGGGGTCGTTTCGATAACGTTGTCGTCTGTACACAAAATTAAAAAAATAATAATATTTTTTTTTAAATAAATAAAAGAATAAAACTTTGTTTTTAATACATTGTTGTCATGTAAACGCACCCTTCGTATTTAAAGTAGCTTGCTTTTACCAAGTGCAATTTGCACTAAAGTAGACAAATTGGACGAAACAAGATTTTCTCCTCCCGTTTTATAGTTGATAAGCCTACTTGTAGGAGTTTCCCTATTTAAATTTAGGTTTTTTAATTAATCACGCAAGGTGATTTACCAAGGCTTGCGGGAGTCAATTTACTGGTATTTGCGCCATTATTTAACGCCCAAAGAAAGCAAGTCTTGCACCTGGGGACTCACTGTCCTGCAAAACTTAGCTAAAATCCTAATCAAAGGATTCACTTGGAAAAACCACAGGCCACGTGTCCTGAGGCAGGTTGGTTAGAAAATTTGCAGGACAGTTGGTCCGCAGGAGCAGGGTTCAAGACCTAGGTCTTAACCCATTTTTGCATCTGTGTTGTTAGTAGATTACACGCACCTGATTATCATCGGTCATTATGGAAATGGATACGCTGGATGTGTCTGTGTTCTTTAATGTGTGTATGTCAGTAGATCACCTGCAGAACTTTCCACTCCCCGCACTTTTATGATAATTTGCCCTGTTTAGTAAAATTAGTAAAACAAAATTCTGACTACTGATACTGATAAGCTGACAATTATTTTCATGTCACATAAATTATATACTTCATGTTAAATAAATTCAAAATAAAATAATTAAAATCATTTATTCTGCATGTTACAAGTGAATTTAGGCATCGACTTTATCATTGCATATTCATAACAATGTTATTAAATGATTTGCGTTTTTAAAGACTGACTTCAAGTGAGTGTTAGATGAGTTATCAAATCGAAATATGTATCCAACATCAACCATTACATTAAAAAATGTATAATAATAAGTAATATCAGCTGACAACAGAAATTGTACCAATATATAATGCATACTTAAAGAAAATAAATTTGTGATGCTATATATATTTTATCTTCAGACTATGATTCCAGCCCAAACACACATCGAAGGATTAAAAGCGTTTGATATTCTGAGATGATTTTATAACACATTATTTCATGCATCTCCTAACAATGAGGTGTGTGTTTCTATGTTCTGTGTACCTAGCTGTTTTAAAGTCCCCCTGCAGACACTAATTGTATCCCTTAAAACTCATCTTTGACAATCAAAATGACATATTTAAATGTTTTTTTTTCCCCCATAAAAGTAATTTATGTCTTAAAATGGCTTGAATATAACTCTACACCTTTAGCTCTTTTAGGGCCAGATTTACTAAACGGCAAATTAGAGCGAGAGCGCAATTCCAAAAAAAGCGCTAATGGAAGTGGACATTGTGATTTACTGACAATGCACAAATTAAAGAACACAGACGCAGCCAGATAATTTCCATAATGACCAACACAATCTACCAAGAGCAGCGCAAATTACCGTCTGCTTTAAGACATGCTTTTTTGGAGCTTTAAATAATGGCGCAAATACCAGTAATTTGACGAGTAAATTGCATTGCGTGATACATTTTAAAGGGGTCATATGATACGATTTCATGTCTAGAAATCAGTGGTTAAGTTGTATTTACAACACTGTTCCAGAACAGTTCAACCCAAATATATTCAGATGTGAGCAACGCATTTTACGGAGGACGAGGACTGTTTTCCTGGGAGAGTAGCCTACAATTGCCACTGATGATTCAAATGCGAGTTTTGAGCAGTGTAGAGTAGTGCCTGTTTTTTTTGTCGTTTCTCCGATCAGAAATCTAGACATGGTTTTATGTTTACTCGGCGCGATGCAACGCAACGCGTAAAAAGACAGTATAAGTCATTATAATCCATACTTATGTCCCCAGTGGATGCAACAAATGCCTTGTTTGTAATGGGTTTTATTGGTTTTGTCTCGTCGTGCAGGGACACGGCATCATATGGTAAGGGGCGTAACATTTCCATCACATGCTTGAGGTAATCGGCTAATCACAACGCACTGGATAGCTGGCCAATCAGAGCACACCTCGGTTTTCAGAACGATGAGCTTTGTAAAAATCGACGCGTTTCAGAAAGGCGGGGCATAGAGGAGAAACAATAATATACAGTATGTGGAAAATAATGCATTTTTTTAACCTTAACCCGCTTAAACACATTTCATTACACCAAATACACAAAATAATGTTCTTTTTTAGCAACGTCATATGACCCCTTTAATACACTCCTCTCATATATTTTGCATCTGAAAGGGAAACTCCTACAAATGCATATTCAATAAGGTCAGGCGTAAAAATAACTGTGTCCAAGCCTTTTCAGTAGGGCTGGTCGATAATTCGATAACGATAATTATCGCGGTATACTTTCTCTTGATAAAACGATATGAAGAGTTCGATAAATGTTCGATATAATATTTATGCACCAAAAGAGGAAACGAAACATTGCGACTCGTTTGAATCGCGCCACACGGACCGTTTATCCGCTCGGATCAAAGTTCAAACTGCCGCGCGGCGCAAGCTCACTAGAGCAGATGCATTTACTGAGTAACTTTACTCGGTCACGTGAGCACTAAACAGTGCTGTGAGATCCAGTGTGAAGCGCGAACAGAGCTATGAACACAAATGACTCTGTAATTTAAACTAGTTTAAAGCCAAACAGGAGAAACACTGTGTGCAACGAGACAGTCAAAAGGCTTTTCAATCTACACGTCGCTTTCATTTACCATGGATTTACTGTAGTAACACTCACCACTAATTCCGAGTATGGGTCACCATACTTGGCCACATGTCACGTCACACTCACACTATATTGTGTGGTTTTAACTGTGTTTATCATGATTTAAATGTATGCTACTATGGGAGACCATTGCTTAATTAAAAAAAAACTTGGTCAGAATAAATTTAAGCGTATAAAACTGAGGTTGCTACAATTTTTACAGATGTTATCGATTTTGAGAATGAACAAATATTTACCTCTGCATCCTAACTCAAGCTACTATCAAATGTGCATTTCTAAAAGTCTGAATCAAGATGCAACCCATAGCAACGCGTCTAAGACAACAGATAAAAGTAAAATATAAATGAATGAGTGATAGTTAGCATATTCATGGATCCGTGTACACTAAGGGCAAGATTTACTAACAGCTTGTGCCAGCGCAAACTGTCTTTTGGCGTTAAAATAGTACTGTCAGGATTTAAATTATATTAAGCCTTAAAGTTCTGCATAATTAAGGGCGTGGCCACTTGAGTGACAGGTGGATTGCCGCTGCTGACACTGCCGTCGAGCTAGGTGGGTGTGGCTTCAGCAACCAGCTTCCGCCTTTTTGCCCATTTTCGATTATCCGGGAGTGACGCGCTGCCAAGATGGCGACGGCCTGCTCCGCCCACTTTGAGCTTCAAAAACGCTCTTCAGAAATCTATGGGTGACGTCACGGACACTACGTCCATGTTTTTATACAGTCTATGGTATTTAAAAATAAATGGAAAATTGGCCCAAATCAAACAATGAAAATCTTTAAGATTTTTAACACTTGGGGCCAGATTTACTAACAGCTTGCACCAACGCAAACCGTCTTTTGGCGTTAAAATAGTACTGTCAGGATTTACTAAAGACGCGCAGTGAAGAATTAGCACTGAAAGTAGGGCTGGGCGAAAAATATGGCCAAAAAAGGGCTGGGCGAAAAATATGGCCAAGAAAAATATCACGATCAGTCTGTCAAAATTACGAACAAACTTCACTCCAGTAACGTTAATAAATCACTCAATCAAAGTTATCTGGTCTTATTATGTTGACAACACAAAAAACATTGGTTATACTAGGGCTGGGCGATATGGCCAAAACAATTATCACGATACATTTTTTTTCCATATCAGTCGATATCGATAATTATCACGATAAATGTCAAATCTTTATTTCTTTCAAGTTTTAAGCCAGATTTTTGCCCCAAAGTGAAAGTTGTAGAAACCAGACCATTAATTAATTCATTCATTCAAAATAAATATCTAAATAGACAAATTAATTTCTTAGTTTTTGCATGTTCTAATGAGTGATATTGTTTCAAATCAAGAAACAGGTTTTGGTTGCCTGATAATATTAATAATAATAATATCACTTTTTGTCTCTTAGAAATGCACATTTGATAGTAGCTTG
>NW_015542400.1:262407-298634 GCF_001515605.1 Sinocyclocheilus anshuiensis | reverse complement strand
AGTGCTCTGCATTTACCCATCCAAAGTGCACACACACAGCAGTGAACACACACATACCGTGAACACACATGTTGCAATTACTCCGCTTATTATACATATAAAATACAAGAAGTTTACATCAAATAGTCCCATATTCATTATTGTGACCACAAAGTCTGTTTACAATGTCTACCATTGTAGCATATTTACAGTACATCTGCCAATGTCTGTATAAAGTGTGTGCATATACTGTATATATATATATATATATATATATATATATATATACATATATATATACACAGTACACAGAGAGAGTGTATCTTGTATGCATCATACATATATTTATTTTACTCTCTGCACAACTCTCTATACACTCTGTATAATTGAAGTGTGCACCAAACATGAATATACAGTACAAGTATCGGATCGGGACTCGGTATTGGCAGATACTCAATATTAAATGACTCGGATCGGATTGGGGGCACAGATATCAACAGATATGTCTGTGATTGGCTACACTGCTCATCACTGCGAAAACACTGTAAATAAAAACCTATGACCATCGGATGAAAAGTCACGTCCCGCAGGTTGATGGGATAAGTTACATGTTTGTGATGGGCAGTTTCAAAACATATTTCTGAGACTGTCTTTTTTACACCACAGTTTTAAGGAGAAAATGCTCAACAACGGTGTTGACTGATGAATTAGTACATGGTTTGTCTCCAAGCACTTTAAGAACACCTGACAGACAGACATGTAAACAATGCTAAAAACTTGATTTTCACCACGGGGGGTTTTAAAAATCTGTTCAGATTTAAAAATGTGTGTAGAGCAATCCAGCATTTAGTGTTCAACATGACGCCATCTGAGGTTAACACTACTAATTAGCTGGCAGGAGATGCTCAGGACAGCTAATAATCATTGGCAGCATAGTGCCACAAAGCCACTGGTAGTCAACAACTGTTGGAGCGATTTCACTCTCCCGATACAGCTTCATTTGTGATGGTTTACCTCTTTGATGATCTGCTTTTGGTATTACAAATCCCTGACACCTTCTCATGTAACCAGAACTGTCTCGCAGGTTAGCCAACACATGCCACACGCTGCCATATTTAACTCCCATCTGCACGAAAACATTAAGCCATTTGTCAGCTGATCGACAGGCTATTCAGAGCAGAGAAATATGTTGTTACAAATAAGTAATACCTTCCCACCCATTTAAAGAACTTCACCAATTGCAATGAGGGTTTCAGGTTTCAGAATACTAATCGCGATTAATCACATAAAAAATAAACGTTTGTGTTTACATAATATGTGTACTGTGTATTTTTATATGTGTATACACACATACATGCATTTATTTGAGAAGTATATGTAATATATATTTATATATGTAAACACAAATACAAATATTTTGGATGCGATTAATCGCGATTAATCGATTTGACAGCCCTAATATGTACTTTTTTCCATTATCCATTAATGTTATTCAATTCCATATTAATGGTATTAAAATTTCTTTTGAACTGCAAAACAATTAATGACAGTATTAATGTCATATGTGTTATTCTCCATCAGTAACGTCTGCGAGTAATGACGTTTCCATGGGAACGCAAGTACACAGAGGAACGCATATTAAGAAACACTCCCATGTTTTAATTTGTTCGCTGTCATGTGAAAGAGACATGCTGAGCCAGTAAATGCGTCAACTTCAGCTCTACACTGAAGTACAATTTTCCCCATTTTAAATGTTGATATTATGGTGGGCCGCCACAAATAAATCAACGTATGGGAAACACTGGGTAGTATTATGAAAACAGCACTAGCATAACTGCCACTTTATGTACAGTACTAATATTATTTGCTCATATTTTAAACAAAGTTATATCAGCAGTAACTCAAACAAACAAGAACTGCAATGCTTCACACTGCACAAGACTAACACTGTAGTTTGCACTGATGCTAGACTTATTATTAAGAGTCTGATCTTTTGGTTTGCATCCATCAAGTTTCAAATAAAAAGAGAAAATAATCAAATGAGAATGCAAATGAAAAGTAACACAATTCACTGCATTAAGATTTAATTTCTTATTTTAAAATTAAATTAAATTAAAATTAAAATTGTGCATTTAGCAGACGCTTTTATCCAAAGCGACTTACAGTGCATTCAGGCTATATATTTTTTACCAGTATATGTGTTCCCTGGGAATTGAACCCATGACCTTTTGCGCTGCTAACGCAATGCTCTACCACTGAGCCACAGGAACACATTTTCTTACTATAAGTTAAAATAAAATTAAATTCATTTAACAGCAGAATGCATTACATTCAGTAACAGCTGATTCAATGGTGTGGTGATACTTAAGCAGGTCTGTATCCAGACAACCCTAGTAAGTACACCAATTATGAATGACATGTGTTTGTACTAGATCAGTCATATTCTAAATTGTGTAACATTTTTGCTGGTTTGCACAAATCAACAAATTACTCTAATACTGAGAGTTATAATCCGATGCTGCCAAACCGAGGTCGTGCCTGCAGGGTTTGTTGATTTTTCCCCGCAGGATTTTTGGGATTTCGATTTGAGCTCCATTCAGCAGGTGTTGTGTGACTGTCAGCCTGTCCTCTTCTTGATTCATTTCCTTCTACTCTCGGCTTGCATAACAGTCCTTTAAGAAACTGAGATCTTCTCGACACAAACACACACAGCTCCACACCATGAGAATGCAGTTCAATGACCTCAGCAATTAGATGCTGCCTCCATGTTTGCAGGCCGAGGAGAAAAGTGCAACAATCATAACCCGTGTCTGTGCTAACTACACACTTCAAAACTTTAACTATGAACTACTGAAGTGTTTTGGCACGACTGATGGTGGAAAAAAATGCTAATTCGTTTGTGCCTCCATGAAACTCTAAAACACTTCCCAGACTGAAACGTTTCATTGTGTTCTAATAGTAAGTCTCTGAGGGCTGAACGTACGTAGGGCTGGGCACAATGGCAGTTTGTGTGTTTCTTCCATGGCCATTTCGTGGGCATTTCTGGCAATGTAGACTCAAGAAAGCACACTCCCTTAAGTCATTTTTCACACTCTCACTAGTTCATTTAATGAGTCACGGTCACGCGCTGTGAGATCCAGTGTGAAGCACTTGAATTCAGCAAAGAACACAAATAACTCTGTGATTTAAACTAGTTTAAAGTCGGATGAAACAGTGCTGACAAACAGCAGGAACACTGTGCACATCAATACAGTCAGAAGGCTTTTCAATCTACAAATTGCCATCATTTACCATCGATTTGTAGTAACAGTATTGTGGCAGAACTATGGATTATTCATATTGAATTTTATTGCCCAAATGATAAGAGTAACGAGGCTACACTACATGTGATCCCCATTTCCTATATGAGGTGCTCCCTCCTCTCTCACTGTTTATTTTTGGGAGACGTTCCTCAGAGCAAGACGTTAAAACATACTCTTCTCCAAGAACCAAGCACACTAGCAGATACAGCTGAGCACACACGCTCCTCGGTGACATGACACATCCTGAGATTCTTGAAGAGGAACATTTTGAAACATTTCTCGCAAACTGAACATGTACCAAAACTACTAAGTGGATATATTTGGGAAATGGGACCTGAGATGTGGTATACAGTCGGTGCATTCACAGAAACGTGCCGCTCTTCACAATTATCTGAAGTATTAGACACAATTAAGGGCCATGTGTTTAATAAATTATAATAACATTAGCCTTTTGCCTGAGGCAAAGTGTCTGATCCAAACAATGCCTTAACCAACTTACTAATGTGCAAAAACTATTTTGTTAAATCAAATTGGAACATTTAAAAAAAAACAATTTTGAGAGTCCTTCTGCAGGACCTTTTTATCTTCATTCTTAAGAGCAACTCCATGCGAACTGACATGGCCGTCCCAGTTCGCTGACCTGAACCCTATAGAAAATGAGTGAGGTGAACTGAAGAGAAGAAGCACCAACATGGAGCTGGGAATTTGAAGGGTCTGTAGAGATTCTGTATGAAGGAATGGTCTCTGATCTCTTGTCAATTGTTCTCCAAACTCATCAGGCATTATAGGAGAAAACTTAGAGCTGTTATCTTGGGAAAAGGATGCTGCAATAATTGGGTGCAATAATTCTGGCCAACGTGAACTAGATAATAATTAATTAATAATTATAATAATAATTAATTCCTTATATTTATATAGCGCTTTTCTGGGCACTCAAAGCGCTAGATAAAAACATTTATTTCATAATGAGATTTTCCCCCCACTTTCCATTGTTTTACTTCAATGATAAGTTAGAATTTTGTGAATTTTTTGAATGAAAGATCAAAAAGATAAACATTGTAGATTTATTTTCACAGCCGCCTTTGCTCATATTTACCAAGGGTGCCAATATTAGTGGAGAGCACTGTATCTTTTTTGTCAGTACCTCCCACCACTAACATGTACATGTTGTATTGTGAAACATCAATGTTGAAGTCTTAAAAAAAATTTACTTTGCCTCTAAAAAATGTAGAACCCTGAGTACAATATTCACTGGAGTCTAGCCAATGTCACATACATTGTTGGACTGATGTGTTGGACTGATAGAAGGAAGGGCATAATGTTTGACTTCCCCTGAGGAGAAGACATCACTTCTTTGGCCCTTTGAGTGAAAAGAGTTCTCACGGGTCTCACTTAAAGAGTGTATCGGAAAGACTGTTTTCTTCAGCTGCAGAGCCCTGCCCTCTCTTCCTCCCTTAACTTTCACTCCAGCTATGAGGTACTTGTATAATATCTAAACCACCATTACGGCTGCACTTGCAGAGCTTGAGCTCGGCCAATCCCGCTACACACGAAAAATAAAAAGGAGGTCACACGGATCATGGGATTATCCGATTCATTCACCCGGGTAAAGTCAGAAACACACATGTAGATTTTTCTTTCATTTCTCTTTGCACTCTTATGGTTAGTGGTCGACCGATATATCGCCAAGGCCGATATCTGCCATTTTTCAAATATCGGCATCAGCCGATAAGGTTTTCTGTTTGGCCAATGTGTTCGAGGAAGATAGAAGTCTATCTAATAATCAGATAGAACCGTTAAACAAAGGAATTAAAATGTATACAAAAAAGTATTATAACGGTCCAAACATGTGTGCTGTTACTTTTTCAGTAGAACACCAGAAGAGGATTTTCAAAGTTTTTTGAAATGTTAAAAATGTGACGATGCCAGCATTTCCCGCTAGCATTTTGAGCGCTCGAGTGGATTCTTAAACAACTCTGATTGGCCATTGTGTTCACACGCTCAACAGCTATGACTGTGATTGGCTACAATGATCATCGCTTCACGCTCTTCACCAAGCGCTTACACAGATACACACGGGGGCGTTTGAAAGCCACGTCTATCAGCGGATCCGTCTATGAGCAGACATATTAGGGTTCCATGGCCTTGAATCCCTTGCCATTGCAAGCAACATGCTCTACTGTTTGAGCTACAAGAATGCTGGATATAATAGCAATATATCATGCTTCAATACCGTAGCTACAGTAACTGAACAAATTCACATTAATAGTAGCCAATACAGAACTTTCAAGAGAAAATAACTTCTACTTCCACTCATGTTGATGTTTGCGCGTTTTATGTTCATTCTCTTTAGCCAATAAAGTGTGATTAGCCAAACTTGCCATGTTTCTCATTACCACTAATTTCCACAGAGGCTGCCAAAAGAACACTGAGCTTTCATGAACATTCAAAGAATAGCTGCTATTGCAGCTAAATATGATACAATTTGTCATTCATTACTGAAGAGTGTGACCTAAAACTATTGTGCGTTACCTTCAGTGACTCGCTGTCTGTTTTGTAAAGTTTAATAAAAGCGTCTATTAGACCTCCACAACTCTTGATCGAGAATTAAAATGCGGAGGGCATGACAACAAACCCACAGTGTCCCTTTTGTGCATCCAATTTGTGTCTGGAATGCCGAAGAATGAGCCTTCTGTTTTCTTCACAGTTTTCAAGAATATAATTTGGACTCATCACTGAAAACCATCTGAACTTGCACTTGCTAAACTATTTTAGGCCCTCTCTGGATGCATCAATCTCTTTAAGCAATGGCATTCACCTACATGGTGTCCTTCGCATATGTAATGCTATAGGAAAGATCTGTGGACTAAATTAAGTGGACAATCAATCATGCTCTCATCAAAGTGAATCATATGCATCCCCTGTGCTAACCACTGATGGTGCAAAGAAAGAAAAAAAAAAAGATTTTCTTTTTGTAAATAAAAAATCTGACTTGAAAGCAAAGTTAACACAGCTAAACTTGGCAAAGGCTCGTCGAATCTCGTTTGCAATATTAATAATAATAAAAGTGATTTAAGACTTAAAGACAGGGTAGGTGATTTGGTTCAAAAACATTTTTTGTTATGCTGGTTGAAAGTCTCTTCACATCCCGACAGCAATCACTATGTTAAGTGATCTAAATGTATTCCTACGTATTTATATTGTCTGTGGAAGGTGTAGGACTGTAAAATGTTCGTCCAATCACATCCCTCAGTCCGAGGGCTACGATAGGCTGTCCTACCTGCCTGTTAACGTATGCATTTGCAAACTTCCACTCACCCTGTTCGCGCGGACACGATACGTCATCAGCGCGTTCCATTACGCTATTGCAGACCGAGCAAGAATGGAAGCCGTTATTATTGTAATATTATGCACTTTCTACTGTAATGTTTTCTCACCCATGAATGAGAAAAGAGGTAATCTGACAGCGTTGCATTCAACCTTCCACCAACGCCGCCTCTCCAAATTCACCTACCCTACCTTTAAAAAAATATATAAAATCTGGCATACAAGTACACAACCTTAAGAAAAGCTTTTCTTTACCTGAAAAAAAAAATTCAAAATGGCAAGAACATGTATTTTCATTGATATGCAAAACGTTTCTCAGAAAAGTCTGGTCATTAATGGGTTAAAATACTTATGCTTTACATGTTAGAACACAACAGACTCACTGTACTGCATTTTATTGCAAAGCAGCACGTTGAATACAGCAGCGGGTCTGTGCTTAAGTCATCATTAGCCTATCACTGCACTGCACCGCTATCACTACAGAAAGTCCACAGTTCCATGTGAGTCATCAATCTTTTAGCACATCTGTAGAATCACGTCAGAATGATAAAATGAATGAACACAGAGATAAACAAAAGGCAGAGACAGCACAGGCTTCTTTTGCAAAATGGCTTCGGCTTCCATTTTAGAGTCTTGACACAGAGACAAATATCTGCAGTACGGCACGAGGCAGGCCAAGGGCAGTGTGGCGGGCCAGCCAACATCCAGTCGTGACTCAGACGCCGGAATTCATCTCCATAACACCTTTCTAAAACCTCAAGACCGCATCCGCGGGTTATACCTGGCAAGGCCGAGCATCTAAGTACGATTGTTTCCTCACATTCCCCGTACAAAAATTCAAGCTCTGACATTTTCAAGGATGTTTCTGTAGGCTGTGGTGACACTTCTATCGTTTCAGCTTGCAGAAAAGCAGGGTGAATGTTCAAATGATGCTGCTTTTCACTACCACAGGGCAGCAATAAAATAATTCATGGATTGGTTGCAGAGAGGCCAATTCGATTAACACCTGACACGTCCTCAGTGTTAAAGCAGACGGATGGTTAGGGAGTCAGTGGACGCTGCCATTTCGTTGTCCGTTTTATGCAATTAGCCTTCGTTTAGAACATTACAGCTACAGCGAAGCTAATGGTAACACATTGTTTGTACACATCTGACAGATTAAAGTAGCCAGGCTCAGACTTCTGTGCGCTTTTGTTCCTCTATATTTCAGAGATTTCCGTGGCTGTTGGTTTCTTGCTTCAAAAAATTAAAGAAAGTAAATGCTCTGTGGTGCACTTCAAATCCTCGCTAAAGAACAAATCAATGTTCAAAGCTTTCAATCTAGGTTAGGTAAACAACACAGGAAAAATGTGTGTGGGGAGCAGAAACACTTTTTCAGAGAATAGTCATGTGAGATGAAGTAAACAATTCAAGGAAAATGTTGATCCGAACAGCAAACTGCAAAAAGAAAAAAAGTGTGAAAAACTATGTGTGTGATAAAAGAACAATTACAGAAAGGTAAACAATTTTGAAAATGCATGCACAAATGTAGTTTTTTTTTTCAACTGATGAAACTTGAGTGTGCAATTTTAAACAAAATAAAAAGAAAATTCCAATAAATTCCAATAAATTCCAATAACGCGATTTTAAATCACGCTGACATGCAGTAATTAGACTTTACTCCCAAATAAATGCGGTTCATTCAGTCATCAGATGCTGCTGTAATGAATATGGCATCTGAGGACTATTTCACTGTTTGTTTCCCATCGTTTAGCTTTATTTTATGTTTGACTCATTGCCGATACGTCATACTCCGATATTTTAAGCACATGTGCACTAAATGGAATGAAAGATATAGAATGTACTACATGTTAGCTTGCTTGCCTAAGAGCATAATGTAAATCCACATGCCATACTAAGGCTACGTTTACACGACAACGATGTAGTCAAAAACGGAAAAGTTTTTCCCTTGCGTTTTTAAAAAGTTTCACGTATACATGACAACATTTTCAAAACGATTCGCATTTACACATATCCGCAAAAACGGCCAAAAACGCTGTATTACGTATGCCAGGCCAGTAGTGGGCAAGGCAAGGCAAGTTTATTTATATAGCACATTTCATACACAATGGCAATTCAAAGTGCTTTACATAAAAGAAAGTAAAATAAAACAAGGAATTTGAAAACTTTGAAAATGATTTAAAATGAATTTAAGACAGTTAAAAATAGAAAATTATTATACATAAAATACAGTGCAATCATTTCGGGTTGCATAAAATACAGTGCAATACATAACATACAGTGCAATCAGTTCGGACATCGCACAGTGCTCATTCAATAAATGCACAGATGAGTTTTGAGTCTAGATTTAAATGGGACTAATGTTTTAGCACATCTGATCTCTTCTGGGAGCTGATTTCAACTGCGGGCGGCAAAATAGCTAAAAGTGGATTCCCCTTGTTTTGTGTGAACCCTTGGTATTTCTAACTGACTCGATCCTAATGATCTGAGTGGTCTGTTAGGTTTATATTCAGTGAGCATATCTGCAATGTATTTAGGTCCTAGGCCATTGAGTGATTTATAAACGAGTAAAAGTACTTTAAAATCAATCCTAAATGTAACTGGAAGCCAGTGTAAGGACCTGAGGACTGGTGTGATATGCTCAGATTTTCTGGTTCTAGTCAGAATTCTGGCAGCAGCGTTCTGGATGAGCTGCAGCTGTCTAATGGTCTTGGGAAGGCCGGTGAGGAGACCATTACAATAGTCCACCCTACTGGTGATAAAGGCATGAACAAGTTTCTCCAAGTCTTGACTGGAAACAAAACATCTAATTCTTGCAATGCTTTTGAGATGATAGTATGCTGATTTAGTTACTGCTCTGACATGACTACTGCAACTAATGTTGAGTTCACACTGCATGATTTTCAAACTCGTTGGATCGCCGTTGGTTTCACACTGCGTGACTATCTGGGGTAGCATTCAGTTGCTGCTGACCTCTCCCTTCTAAGTATGACCTGAACCATTTGAGTACCATCCCAGAAAGCCCAACCCAGTTTTCCAGTCTCTCTAGAAGTATGTTATAATCGACAGTGTCAAACGCAGCACTGAGATCTAGTAGTGGCGCAGTCACCTTGTTAGTAAACAGTACCTGTTGCCGTGTATATATAATGCGTCTCAGCTGTTGGTAGTAATATTGGTGAAGTAAATCCACACTTTGCTGAAGAAGCGCTGGCAAACTCTTAAACAGCAATAACAGTACCATGTACTCCGCCCATTGTTATGTATGTTTGTACATGCGCATGTCTACATACCTAACACGTACTACACACGCACATGACGTCACCGTTTTCAAAGATTCCCGTTTCGGTCGTTTACACTAAAACGATAATGGTGGCATTTTCAAAAACTTGCACTTTGAAACCCGTTTTCAAAAATATGCGTTTTCAGTCCCCAAAATGGCGTTGTCGTGTAAACGAACAGGCAAAATGCATAAAAAGTTTCCCGTTTTTGGCTGAATACGTTGCCGTGTAAACGGCCCCAAAGACAGTCGCTATGATAAAAGTTTGCTAATGTTATTGACTGCACGATAGTTCCACAACATATTTTATTGATACCCGCAGATTTGACAACATAAATACTAGTCCGGTGGCAGTTAACTTATCTTTTACCACACATCTGAGTTTGTGATAAACATAGGTGCAATTTCTTTGACATAGGAGCTAGCAACGACGTATGATGACGTCTAACGGTGTAGTAGTGGTGTCCCATTTCTTTGGGGAATATTTTCAGCCCTACCTTTTGACACTCTGTCTCTCAAAGGGCAAGAGAAAGGGGTAAGCGTGGGGATAGGGGAAGGGGTATAAAATAGAATTGGGATTGGGCCTTATAGTCTCTGCATGTTAAGCCGGGATACACTTTCAGATCACTTTTAAATTGTAAAATGTTTAATCTGCTGTTACCGAGAAATCAGGAAGAGAATAAATCCCTAGCAACAATAACACGCTTTAAAGGAAGCGTCTGAAATGTATAAATTCTTGGACACCTGTCACGGTTAATTAAAGTGCACCCAAAAGGGGAGTGGCATCTTCCAGACAAAACAGCTCAGAAGCCTCTGAGCTTGCTAGGTCTAGCAACTGCCCAGAATTTTAAATGCCAACACAACAAAGGAGCAGAACACAGTAATACGGAGGAGGAGTGTGAAGCCTTTACAATCTGACTACTGTTAGGTGATGTAGGGATTTTTCTGTCCCGCTGCGTGACATTGTCGGTCAGCTTGACTCACTCTCCTCTGCATTGAGCAGCCGTGTTCAGTTTTTAATTGTACTGTGTTCTCTAACTGAACTAAATGATTTTTATTACTATAAAAAACTCCAAACGACGGTGGCGGGCGGTGCTGCGGTGGGCAGTGACGTAACCGGTGTTGCGGCTTAAAGTCCCCCTGTAGTGAAAATCAAGTTTTTTATGTTGTTTATTTGTCTATGTGGTGTTTTTAATATGCTTTTAGACAAACCATGTGCCGCGTATAGTAAATGAGGCAAGGGTGTAGAGTTACATTCAAGCTATTTTAAGGCATGATAAAATTATTTTCACAAGAAAAAACATATAAATATGTCATTTTGATGATCAAAGATAAGTTTTAAGGGATAAAATATTTGATTACAGGGGGACTTTAACACCGGTAACATGTTATTATTTGTTAGCATTTGCCACTTGTAAACAACCCGAGCATCAGCAATCCCAAGCAGCCCAGCTGGAATGCCCTCAAGAAGGGCAAGAAAACGCAGGAAGTCTATGTCCTCGGCTGCCCTGAAAAGGGTTGGAAGCGTTTATACACCTGTAATCAACAAGTGTTTGTACAGGCACAACAACAGGCCAATAAACCTAAAAAATGCCATCAATGAGCTATTGCAACATTCCACCTCTGAGAAACATTCCAAATGTGAAGTCTTCGTTTGATCTACAAGCGACAGGTCAGTGCGAGAGGAAATGGAAAAGAGGTCACCTCAATGGAGGATGCCACCGAGGCTGCAAGCTGCACTGCTCTTCATGTGTGCATGGCATGCTTTACATCCACCCACCAACTCACCCATGAGGTACAGTACATTCGCCCAAACGAAACCGAAAGGAAAGAAAAAACAAGTCAGGCTTCTCCTGAAACAAGAACAGTTACTATAAACATACAGTGCCACAGTTCAATGTAATCCGGTGTAGGCGAAAAAAGCATTTTGTGATTCATTTTATTTCTCGACTATTTCTTCCTCCTAGTAATGGCAAACAGCCCACCGCACCAGTTGATAGCATTCAAAAAATGAGCCAAGGACTAAAATTGTTGTCCAATTTGGTGGCATTTTTGCTCCAACACCCCTTGCCCAGTCTTACACAAGCTCTGCCTGCCTGAGAGATTTCTGTCTCTCGACTAAAAGACCATTTCACCAAAATGTCAAGCTTCAAAACACATAGTAAAAGCAATCTCTAAAATAAAGTTGTTTAATTCAAGTTATCTAAAAAGACAAGATCGCTTTATATATGATGACTAGATAAAATATAGGCTTTTATTCACATACAAACACTGACCAACACACATGCTGTACATAGAGCACATTAAAAATGGTCAACGGCAGCTGAAGCGTATTCACTAGATGCGCTGTATGGAGAAGTATGGAACCATTTTACACCACTGATGTATCCTTTCTGCAACCTGAAAGCTTTGGTTTCCATGGGAGCTAACGGCATGTAAAAAGAGCAACTAGTACAATTCTCCTTTTGTGCTCCACACATGCAATAAAGTCATGTGGGTTTGAAAAGACAAGAGGGCGTAAATTATGAAAGGAATTACATTTTTGTGTATTCCTTTAATGATGTGTTCTGTAGTCACGTTTCATTGAGGCATCCCAGAGCTGCGGGAACGAACAGACCACAGCAATGAGAAGAATCATGTGATAGTCCAAGACTTTTCGATTTTCAGTCCACCCCCTCAGGGAACAGAAATTCGAAGTGACCCATTCCCATTTTTGTGAATAAGTCAAGATGTCTATCAGAGCTCTGCTGTTTATATAGTTAATTGAATCTTACCCTTTCACATGGAGAGAAAAAAAAAAACACTACAAAAGCATTAGGACTGATTTTGAACTCAATTTAACATATCTAGCAGCTGTGCAAAGTTAATGGCAAAACATTATTTCATAGTAAACAGTAAAAGCAAAGGAAAATGAAAACATAATCATTAACATAATTACTTGTGTTTACTAGGGCGAGCGTCACTATTAATTTTACTCGTACTTAGGGTTAGGGATTTGAGCAAACCCAATAACCTACAGTAACAACCACCCAGAATACCCTGGCAACCACCCAGAGGCCCCTAGCATCACTGCAGTGAGTTTTTGTATGGGCAAACATCACTCACATGTCTTTAGCAAACGTGAAAATCTGAAAGATATGCACTGCCCAACAAAAAGCAGGTTCAAATTCACTGTCAGTCTTTTAGAGCTGCAGTGCCACCCGTCCCTCTCTTAACTGCTGCAGAACACAGTACAGTCTGGGTCTCTATAGTACTGGATCATAAATGATACAATATCAATATTGCAATCAAATTTATGTGGATTATGATTATAAACTCTGGACAATATATATATATACATTGTCCAGAGCTTATCATCATAATCCACATAAATTGAAACAACAAAATGACAAAATAAAAGTTTGGTTTAACTTAAACTAAAGAAATTATTATGAGGAATATTTTACTATTGTATACTCAAAAGTACTTCTCAAATTTTTATTTTTAAGTAATATCATACAACCAAGATATTTTTTTTCATCCACGTTTTAATTTATACAGTTCTGTTTTGCAGCATCTCATCACAAAAAATAAAAATTCAATGTTTATTTGATTACATTTTTAAAGATTGATTAACAGGTGGAAATAAAGTTTTATTAATTTCATTAGTCACCATTTTTGATGATGATTTTATATTAAATCATAAACACAGAATCCAGAACAAACAAACATATAAAAATGGAAACCACAAAATTTAGGGAAAAATACACTGGATTTATGTTACCCTTAATTAAATGGTATCTTTTTTTATACACTCGGGTTTAATCGTGAACAAACAAGTTACATTTATATTCATTCTCAAGGCCTAACAATAATGTGAAATGCGTTTCCTTCCCCATAAATGGTAAATGTTGTGAAAATATCTCTATAGTGTTTTCACTCTCTCTCGCTCTCTCTCTCTCTCTCTCTTTTTTTTTCTCCTTCTCCAAACATCAACTAAGACAAACAGTAGCAGGAATGCCTGAAGTAAAGCTAGAAATAAAATAAAATAAAATGGGAGAAATCTATAAGGATTATCAATATATTATTTTCATTTAATTTCCTAAATGTCTTTCTACCTGATTTTTGCAAGTGTGGATTTAAAAAAAGGTTTAAAAAAAAGATAAATTAATGATCACACTATTTATGTTGCATTGTTTTTGTGTGTTTGGAGCCGTTTTCAGATTTAAAAAAATAAAAGACTGAGTGAAGATAAATAAAAGCCTGCAATAGAAGAGGAAGCAACATGAAATAATCTCTTGCATGAAACACTTTAAAATAACGCAACACTTTCCAGCTTGCACACAGTGGGGTTTCGGAAGATGTGACGTTATATTTCTTATCATTGCATCAAATTAATTCATGTCAGGATATAGATTTGCCTCACATACGCAAGAAAAAAAAATATGTGTGAAATGAAGAGCCAGTTCACCTACTGACCTATAAAGAAACGTTTGCACATCTTATAAAAAGAACACAGATGAAGAAGGGGATGAACTTCAAAACTAAGTGCAATACTGCATGCTTGAAAATGATCTGCTGTCTGGTTTATGGTCTTGTGTGCTGTATTCACAGCAGCCTCGTTCCCACTGAATTAATTATGATTTCTGATATATGGGGTGATTGAGTTTTGCAGACTAGAGCATCTAGCTTAGGAAAACTTGATGAACTGATCTCGCTACAATTGTTTTGAAGAACCAGCGAAGAGGTGGAAAGGGCCTTAGATAACCAACAATGACAAAGTGCAAATGTGTGTGGGTTTTTTTTCCCACTGAGAGCTCTGTTGAGGTGGAAGATGAAAAAAATTCACATCATATTTACATTACATGTGAGATACATGAACTCTATGGATCTTGGAGATGGCAAAAGGCAGCCAGGTGTGGAGAGTTATTCTTTAATTTAATCAATACAAAAAAATTAAGCATAATTTTTATTTCCCAATTTAAGTTTTTGTCCTTTTTAACCTTTCTTTGTTTGTCATGGGAAGAATGTTTGAGGACTCGTTGGAAACGTAGACAAGTAAACCCAAGGAAAAGCAATTTTAAATGAAAAAAGTTCAATGCAGCATGTCGATGTGGTTTAAAAACCAGTCTGAAATACGAGCAGAAACATCAATTGTGCATCAAAAACAAGATAAACTGCAGCAGCTCCACTATCAAACAGAACAGTCCCACGTACAGTCGATGCTTCTCATGGTGTGAAACAGATTGAGGTGGTAGTGTGGCATTCATGGGAGTTTCACACCAGCTAGAGTGATGACCACATAAAAGCTGCAAACAGACAGGAAGTCATCAGAGGTAAACATGAATGTTCGCAAGACCCTGAGCTTCACCAAGGCAACCGATGCATCACTGAAGATCTGCATTAAAATCTATAAGTGGTGCTCCTACACTCGTAGTTCTGCAGCTAATACACATATATACATATATATACATATATATATATATATATATAAGGCTTTTAAGTTTATTTTTAATTCTTTGTTGTTGCTTTAAACTAGAATAAATCTGCCAATGGGGTAAATAATATATTCTTTCAAAATAATTACACATTTTTGCTTCTCAGTAGCTTCCTGTTTTCAGTATGTTTAGATTTTTTTAATAGAATACTGATTAAGAAAATTATAATAATAATTATTAATATTTAATTTGGCAGAGTAATAAAAGAAATAGTGTCATGCATGCTATAATAATAATAAAATAGAAAATAATTAAAACAATAAAATATATATATATATATTTCAAACCAGATCAGAGGAAATCTGCTTGGTGGCCGATAAAAGCAGCATTATTCTTTTTTTTTTTACAATTTTTAGTCAAATTTGCTTTTAATGGTGCGGGTAATTTAGTGTAGTTAGAAAACATCTCTCATTTAGCGGTGAGAAAACAAAGCTAAGTGGCATGCAATTAGGGGCTAAATGTTGCTCTTTGCATTCAGAGGTCAAGCACATGACGGAAATGTTCATAAAATCACTGTAGCATTGCAAAAGTCCTGTAATTGACCTTTAACAGGACAGGACAGAACCATGACAATAATTGCATGTGACAGAAGCCACAAAATAAGCAGAGGCCTGAAAGACAAATGGATGGAGAGCAGAAAAAATAACAGTCTGTGTGATGGAGATCGATTTAGTTAGTTGCTGATTAACAGATGCTTTCAACCTTTTTAAGAGGCTGTCAGTGTACTACGTGCAAGGACCAGCCAGCTCTGAATTAAGATGAAATGAATCAAAACATATCAGATGTTCAGTACAGTCCCTAAGCACTTTTACTTTACATGGTTATACATTAAAAGGCAAGCAATAAAAGGTATAACAGCCTGTAATGAAGCATGTCCTAGTAACAACATTTTATTTATATATCTAATAATTCTGCCATTCTATTTCATATGGACCCTGGTTAAGTGTCCCTAGCCAAAATAGTAAATATGTGACCCTGGAGCACAAAAGCAGTCTTAGGTCGCTGGGGTATATTTGTAGCAATAGCCAAAAAAAAACATTGTATGGGTCAAAATGATCGATTTTTCTTTTATGCCTAAAATCATTAGGATATTAAGTAAAGATCACGTTCCATGAAGATGTTTTGTAAATGTCCTACTGTAAACATATTAAAACTTAATTTTTGATTAGTAATATGCATTGCTAAGAACTTCATTTGGACAACTTTAAAGACAATTTTCTCAATATTTAGATTTGTTTTTGCACCCTCAGATTGTCAAATAGTTGTATCTCGGCCAAATATTGTCCGATCCTAACAAACCATACATCAATGACTCTCTCTCTCACACACACTCTCTCTCTCACACTCTCTCTCTCTCTCACACACACACACTCTCTCTCTCTCTCACTCATATATATATATATATATATATAGTTTTATATCTGTCCACTTTCAAACTATGGATATTAATTTTAAAATGCCTTTCATTTGGTTTCTCAGTGCATTCTGGACTTAAATCTGAAACCTAACAAATGTCTGTGTTAAATGTAATAATGTTACCATTTTAAGTGTGTTTTCCTTAAAATTATTGCCACTTTTGATATTTTGTTATAATTTGAAGACATTCTTGTTACTTAAATTTACAAATACTTTACGGTTACAAATAGTCACTTTATTTTAAATAATGTAATTGTATATCACACTGGAAATGCTCTGTAGATATCAGCTTCACAAAAAAAAAATAGTAATGTCAGAAAGAGTCTTATTTGTCATTTTGATTATATAAGGCAGCATTTTATGTTATTATAGAAAATGTTTACTGGACTATTTTTCCAGAAATAAATTCAAAGTTTCATTTGTTAAGTTAACCTCTTAAAGAGTTTGATCTCTGCAAGACAATCCAGTCCAAATAATATTCTTCTTCACACGACTATTAGCACAACTAATTCCTGCTGTACATTTCCTTACTAAGAGCAGAGGACATCTGTCTAAGCACTAATCTTTAGATTAGGTTTTAAATCTGGTAAAAAAAAACACAGCTTGTGTGTATATAGCAATCACCCATAATTCATTGTGTGAACAGCTGAAAAAACACAATGAATGTGCAGTGAAAAGTGCTGAAGAGCCGATGAGATTTCCAGAAGATTTAAGGAACTGCCTTCTGCAGACTGTAATAACTCAGCACCCTAGAGCAAATCCAACCCAAGCTCCTGGAAAACTCAAGACAAACAGAGAGAGGGGAGGAATTCACCAAGCTTGAGGGCGAAGTTGCAACTTTAGTCCAGCTGGCTCCAGGCCCACTTACAGTACAGCTCGACTCCTCCTCCAGTGATACTGAGGGGAGGGCAGATGCCAGGAAATCAGGCCAAGGACTCCCACTTGAAGAGCAGAACGAGAACGTAGGTCTTAAAGGAACAGTTCACCCAAAAAATGAGAATTCACCATTTACTCATCTTTGATCCAAATCCAATGTGACTGTCTCTTTCATGAAAAATAAGTGTTTAATTTCTGAAGAATAGCCTGGCTACTGTTTTCCAAACAATAAAAATTAAATGGGCACCATTGTATACTATGGAAGCCCGTTTCCGCCACTGAATAAAAAAAATAAAAAGGTAATGGTTACTTTTTATCTCACAATTGTGATTTTTTTCTTGCAATTACAAGTTTTTATCTCACAATTATGACTTTTTTCCTCACAATTGTGAATTTACATCTCACAATTATGACTTTTTTCACAGAACTGTGTGATATAAACTCGCAAATTCTGACTTTTTTTCCTCGCAATTACGAGTTTATATCTTGTAATTCTGAGTTATAAATTGCAAGTTATAAAGTCCAATTCTAAAGGGGAAAAAAGAGACTATTTTCTTACAGTTGCGTTTAAATCACTCAATTCTGACTTTATAACTCAACTCGTTTATCTTGCAATTTTGACTATATTTCTCAAAATATCTCACAATTCTGACTTTTTTTTCTCTGAATTTCGAGTTTAAATCTCGCAATTCTGACTTTTTCTTTCAATTTTGAGCTATCTCGCAATTCTGAGAAAAAAAGTCATAATTGCAGGATGTAAATTCGCAATTGCAAGAAAAAAGTCAGAACTGTGAGATAAAAAGTTGCAATTACCTTTTTTATTTAGTGGTGGAAATAGGCTTCTATAGTATACAGCAACTATCCCTTCAGGAAATATACATAAACTTTGTGTTTTACCAAAACAAGATCCAAAAGTCAGAACACACACACACACACACACACACACACACACACACACACACACACACACACACACACACACACACACACTCATATACTAAGGATGTGCACTACAACTAATTTCATTATTTAAACATATATTATATATTTAAACATATATTAATTTCACTAATTAAACATATTTTGTAACCAACTAGACTAGTCTAAAACCATCAGAAGAGTCAAATACATTGTGTGTGTATATGCAATACTTGAATGTATTTTAAATACTTAAAGGGGACATTACACACACAGTTTCTGTCAATCCAGTTTTTCCCATACATTGATTAATTTGTGGCGGCCCGCCACAATATCAACACTGACCGCCACAAATAGATTTTCCAAAATGCTTTGACTTCGCTGAATAAACATGAGCTCTGCACGTTTCAAAGTCAAAACGCGGCGCGGGTGTTTTTATATGAATGTATCTTTGAAGGGCACCGACTGTCTTTAGAGAAGTTTCGATGTCATTTTAATTTAATCTTTCTTATAATGCCTGATAAAGCAGCATTGATGAGCAGAGCGCTGCTTTGTTTACAGCCGTTACTGGGGAAACCGCAATTTCTGCCACTCCTAAAGCGCCTCCTGCTGGCAGAGAATGAATGTGCATTTTCAAAAATCCTGTTTGCTGTTTTATATATAGCCTATATTTCCCCCGGGGGAAGTGCCGCCACAAATTGAGTGCAAGTCTGTGGGAAACACTGCAATCTCATGTTAATCTTGAGTACTTGTAGAGTAGTATTGCATCCTTCATATCTACGTTGATGGACCCTAAAGTAATGTATTTGGCAAAGAAATGCTCCGCCATATGTCCAACTCGTTTTTTGAAACTTTGGTCATGTTTAGCATGAGAACCCAACTCGTTCAGTGTAAGTAGCATGAAATAGCATAATCCCCTTTAAACTTTGAATCAAAGTGTAAAATAATCCTAGTTATGTTATTACCTGAATTGATCTTATTTTCCATCAAAAGGTAAAAATTTACAACACTGACAGCAACAAAAGCGGCAGACGGGCTGAATGAAAATGCTAATTCACTATCTTTTGGACAAGCAGAAATACAGTGGTTACCATGGTTGACCCTGTAAACAAAGCAGTGCTGCGCATATAAACGCTATTTTGTTTAAATGGAGGTAACGAAAAAAATGCCAATGAAACTTTTCTAAAGAAAGGAAGTTCCCTTTCATTCATAATTTCAAGTCGACTAGAATTTCCAATGTTGACTAGCAGCTGCAGTTCCATTTAGTCGACTACATCCCTAATACATACACATACATATTATAAACAATTGACTTAGGGTTAGGGTTATTTCTCTAGATTTTGATTTATTCCTTTACACAAAGTTTGTTGTATGGCTCCAGAAGAATTGGAGTATAGTTGATCATTTTTTATGGCACTTCTTTTGTTATTTTTTTTATATTGGAGCTTCACACCCCAGTCCTGTTTCACTTCATTTTCATTTTTGGGTGAATGCCTTTGTTCCCTTTGTTTCAGATGGATCACAAACTGCACACTGCATTTGCAGAAGGTTAAGTGCAAGCAGTACGCATGGCACTACTGATGTCCCTGTTCTTGCTGAATAAGTACACCATTGCATAAACAGAGTGAGACAGGCAGTCAAAAACGGATGCGTGTTGGTTGGTGACACCTCTGTGACCCACATTCCACTGTTCTGAAAACTGTACCATTTCCCTTTGTCATTTTCTACTGTACAATAGGCTTCTTTAAAAACCGCTTTGCATCAAACAATCAGCTCCTAGCAATACGCTTAGCAGAAAAGTTTTATCCCACATCTGTTGCGTTTTAACCCCTATTACCACAGGGCCGTGTACAAATTTGCAGCACTATTCAGCTTCAAACAGGACATGCATCATTATCACAAATATTGAAGCTAATGTTTCTCCTTTAAAACTTTAAAAAGGAGAAAGCCAAATAATAATAAAAACATTTAAACCAGATGGCCGGTGATCTCCTCATTTTAAGAACCAATGCCAGATTACAAATGATCAGGGCAGAAAGCCATAGCATATCAAGTACAGCAGACAAAATAATTTCAAGCAGTCACTTCTTTTTAAGTTAAGATACTCTGTTAAGCATGTATCATTATATGTGAAAAAAATTAAGGTATATCAATAAATGTTTAAAAAAAAATGCAACAGAATTGAACACAAATAGTTAAAACTGTGTACTTAAGGATTTTTCAGGCTGTAAAAAAATGTCAGAGGTGGAAATTAATGAGTATTGAATATAGAATGAATTCTTCAATTGTTTTTCCCTGATTAGTTACGCAGTTAAACTTCATCATATATTCAAAGGCTTGGCTTAGTGGTTAGACAAAGCGAGTTGTGATGCTCATGCAGCCCTGCAAGTTTGATTCTGGCTTGAAACATTTTCTGATCTTCTTTTATTGTCTCCTCTCCACACAGTTTCTATGCAACAGAAACGAAAAAGGCCAAAAAGAGTTCAAAATAATAATAATAATAATAATAAACAAACAGCAATACTGTCGACAGAGAACACTGCGTGAAAATCAGTTCTGTACTTTCACTTGCAAGGCAAAATAATACCAAAAATTTCATGGTTATCTTACGATTAGTTCAACCGCAGGACAAACATAAGAGTGTGCTTGAAGGTGTGAAGTTGAAACTTCAGAAGAGACACCAATTATTCACTTTTATGCGACTTAGTCATTCTAAACTGGGGCAGCGTTCAGTGGAGTCTTATTTTCAATCAGAAATATTCTTCGGTTTGCACAGACATCCGGTTTCCACACATACAAACCTCTTATTCATTCTATCACATACACTGGATTATTTGAGTAGATTATATCATTATAATCCTTTGAGCTGTGGAAAATAATAAAATGACAGATGGAAGTGACATGCACAAAAATTTTAATACCAACAAAAAAAGGCATGAATACAGCAAAAGACACTAGATGCTGACCTATTCATAATTAATAAAACTTTTGGAACTATCAAATATCAGCACATTGAATGCATACA
This sequence comes from Sinocyclocheilus anshuiensis, assembly GCF_001515605.1. Lineage (NCBI taxonomy): Eukaryota > Metazoa > Chordata > Actinopteri > Cypriniformes > Cyprinidae > Sinocyclocheilus > Sinocyclocheilus anshuiensis. The sequence goes on along the minus strand of NW_015542400.1, from coordinate 277,037 downwards.
ATGGCTCTTCCCATGGGTGGTGCCGGAGGGTTTTAGAGTAGGACCGCACCCTCTAGAAGTGGAAAAAAAAAAAACAATCAGAAGGGGTTTGTTTTCTCACGTGACTACATTCAACAAAGAACCCGACACTTACAACTGACACTCATTAATTAGCAGAAAGAAGCTCAACATATGATCATTATACATAGATCAATCATTGAAGAACAGAATTTGGAGGTTTGCCAGAGTGGTAAATATTATGTAATCATCATTTTCATTATTGTCTGACTAGAAATAAAATAACACCTGCTGCTGTACTACTGTATGTGTGTATTTACTTCGCTAAAATATTTACATTCTTGATTCTACAATCACTTATGCATCTTCATGTCACTGAAAACCTATAAATACTTTGTATTTCCTACGTAGGGCTGCAACAGTATGAGATTTTCATGGTGCAATAACGGTCTCAGAAAATATCAAAGTTTCATGGTATTCTGTGTTATATATTAATTGTTAAATGTTAAATATCCATTTATTTGGAAATATCAAGTTTCCTATAGGAAAAAAAAATCTCTCCCAACTAAAGCTGCAAACTATATAGAAGACATTCTCATTTGGTACATTACTATAATATTCAAGGTTAAAATTATCAACAGAATCTAAATTATTAAATTTAATTGCTATACTTTGGATATGACAATCAACACTTAAAAAACACATTTACAAATTGACATACAGTACACACATTTACAGTAAGTCAGAGACCACTGTGTTCCTGCATCACCCGCCGTTGACGTGAATTAAAGCAACAAACACGCCGTTATATTGCTCTCAGGAAAGAGAGCAGAACGGACCGGTATGGACAAGATATTTCTTTCGACTGCAGTATGAGAGAGAGCTATTGCAAATCAGACCTGCTACTGGAAATTCCATTGATTCTCAGATTAGAAAACATGTTGAAACAAACCCGAGCCATGAGACGCTGGCATTAAAGATGATCAGAGGTGTGATTTAAGGAACTGTCAGAGTCAACAAATTTAAGTCCAAGTCAAACATTACTCACTGGCACTTATTTTTCAAAATTAGGCTAGTTTTCTAGCTGTACTGCATACAGTATGTACATTAAAAGGCTGCTGTACTAAAGTCTAATGCGGAGACATTTCAAAAATATTCAATTCATTAATTATTGTGACAGTTTTTGAAGTACTAAGACTTTTGTTAGCGCTGAAGCCATTTGCTAAATCACTCAAAAAAGCACTAGGGCTGTCAAAAGGGTTGAAAAAACGAAACCAAAAATTTGTACTTAAATATGACAAATGGTTTTTAGTAATTATATTTGAATTTAGCTAGAAAAAAAAGCAACTGGTTGCTTCCTAGGCCCACAAGAAAATGCAATCAGCAACTATAAACTAAATCAAGCACTGCATTAAATTGTTTATTCAAAGCAATGCAATTGCATTACGTGTCTGTTCAGAAAAGTGCGTAATGTTTTAAACAATTCTAAACAAACCAGCATTCATATGCACAGTGTAATGCAAAAAAAACTTACTGACTTACTGATGTGGTCTGGATCTTCATTAAAAATAAAGTTCATCCACTCTTTCCTAATGCTGGGATCAGAAGGAACGCGATGCAAAGACTATGTTTTTCCTCAACTTGGCACTGAACAGCATCTTGTTGTTTGCGTTTGCCTCTTTCGTTATTTACACTGCATGCGTGAATCGGTGGGCAGGGCTAAACAGGCGTTGATATTCTTCTGCGGAGGCGGGGTTTAGCCACACTATTACGTCATAAAGTGGCACATTCCACAATCTGTCGTTTTGGCAGATTGGCTTCGATATAAGCTGTTTTTAGACTAACAAGAAAGTTTTGAGTTCTGAAACTTACAGGAAGTTTTTATAGTACAGTGACCTCTTATATGTCAAAAGATCAAGGGAATTTTGATTTCTCAGTTCATGACCCCTTTAACATTACTGGCTGTAGAAATAGGAAATATGCCAAAACCGGAAAAAAAAAAATGCACAAGCAATAGGGGACTTTAAGCAGTGTACTGTACGTATATTGAAACAAAAAACTCACTTTTGTTAATTTTTTTTTTTAGCTATTTTTAATTATTTTTAACTTACAGATAAGAGTACTGCTGCCTCTTATCTGTCCTGTTACATGTGAATACGAATTTATGAAATGTTTGATTTATCATCACTTCTCGACAGCAGTTCACATTCCTGACCTTCAGAAAAAAAAACTAAAAAAATAAAAAATCTGGTAAATCCCTTGAACCAAACTGAACTAAAAGATATCTAACATCCAAAATTAAGTAAATACTTTTCACAAAATCAAAAATTGTCCTGGTGTTTTTTTTTTAATTATTATTATTATTATTTTATGAATGACATCTAAACGGAAAATGATTTTAAAAAGTAGATTTAGCATTTCCTGAATAAAATACTAGCGTGTTAGAATATTATGGTTGTAGTTCGTTTTTTTTTTCTTTATTTTAAATTTTAGGTTGTGGCTCTGTGTAAATGAAATTCCACATCAGAGTGGTTTTGCTGTTATCATGACAGTCAACATGTCTTGTTTTCTGTCACTGTGCATAAAACGTACAGTGTAAAGAGAGCTATAAATGGTTAAATATGCAAGGAAGACGGCCAATAATTCAGAACAAAAATCAGTGTAATAAAGAAGACCAATCGTAATTCACTATGCAAATATGATGGCAGCATCACTGTTGGTTACATTTTGAATGCATTTAATCAGTGTACATAAGGGAGATTTCCAAACTTTAATATCAAATGTCTTCATAAGAGCAGTGTATGAAAAACAAGCAAAAATGGCACACCTAAGGCTGAAATTACTTCAAAATATAGTTTGAACGGAGTCTGAATGTTTAAACTGAAATGATTGTAAGAGGTTTAAACAATTCTAAACAGAATATGAATACAATGAATATTAATACAAGATATGTCCACAAAAATGAGTCAGGTGAAATTTCAGGTAACTAACACTGATAAGTTTCCACTAAGACAGCACTGAACTGTCCAAGTTGGTTTAGAGGGAGAAATATGCTAAATATCTCTAACTTGGCTTTCTAAGTAGACTGCCAGATTAACACAGAGCCATCGAGAAAAGGTTTAAAGGTTTCTTTTGCGCAAATGAGACTGGCACGTTGGATCAAGTTGGATAGGAAAACGTTAACAAAACATTACACCGTACTAGGACACATACAAATCAGAAACTTGAACAAAAGCATAACTGAGATCATTAAAAGTCCATATATTTCAGGATCTCCCAGAGTGTATAAATTCACATCTCAGTCAAGAAGGTTGGCTGTAAAACTCATTTCATTTCAAAATTCATTTCATCAGAAAACCCAACCCCAAGTAGCAAAGTAATATTGGTCAGGAGTCAAGACACACTTTATATTATTTTCAGCACTCAGGGAATTTTGAGCCATAATGACTCATAGCTTCTAGTCCTCTCCATACTCACCGAAAAACAATATCACATCAGCAACAGCAACAGTGGTCGATGTTGTTATTGATGCTTAGAGCCTCCTGAAACCGGGCTCAGAGAGGAGCGCATGTGTGCCGTTCTGGGCCGAAGGGAGCTCCATGAGGCCCATGTGTTTGCTTTGGACAGGCAAAACACCAATACAGATCAGCACACATGGGCTCCTGGGAGAAGCAGCGGACCAACACACAAACTAATTAAAGCTGCAAACAACAGCTTCATCAAATATCATGCAGTTTTGAGAAGTTTCGTGGCCAGTTTTTTTTTTCTTAAATGGGTAAATGGGTCTGGAATACAGAATCCACTCCACATTGCCATCAGGATTTCCTGACTGACACTTGACTGGATGAGGATCATTATATCGAGATTACATTTACAAAAATGACATCCTGTGAAATATTTTAGAACTGAGAATAAATACAAAATTTATATTCTCTATAAAAACTTCAAAAATGTTTAAAATTGTACTCATTTCTTTTCAAGCCTCTAAATTATAGTTTTAAAACTTTTAAAACTCCCTGAGTTTTAAAGTTTTCTGTGATTGCATTTTGCCGATATGACCATTATGGGGAAAGATTTCCCATAATGGCCACAATTTCACACAATTTCATCAGCTGATGAAATATTTTACAGCTCAGCATTACTACAAAACTTTTTCAGGTCGGGAAATCAAATCACGATTTTAAAATTCCCATTAGTTTTCCATGGCCGTGGGAACCGTGTCCCAAAACATGCAAATCTGCAAAATAATGTGCACTACCTCAGCCTCCTTTCATTTTAGAGAAAATTATTCACTATTTATCTATTTCATCGTTCATAATCAACGCAGCTCATTCAAAAGCTTTTGAAAGTCATTCCTACCTGCTGTATGGATAGGTTGTCGGAAGTACAGTCTCATTGGCTCTCTGCATCCCAGACGGATCTCCATATCCATTTCCTCGAACCCAGCCATCACTTAAGTTGGGTAGGGGAGAAAACAGGCCGAAAGGAGGTTTCTGATCTGGTAAACTCACAGGTGAGGCGGTGTTGGCTCCATAGTGGTATGTCTGTCCGCCCATATCTCCCAACGTGGCGGGCCCACCGTGAGGCCCACCCATCCCTGACATCTGACAGTAGCTCCGCCTCTCATTCTCCTGTTTGATGACACCCGGTGTACACAGCTGGATAAAGTCTGTGTCTTTCTCTGTCTTTATGACCGGCATGTTGACACTGGCTTCTACCATCTGCTGCCGTTTCCCCATGCCGTTCACATTTGTGTAGGCTGCACTGTTGCCAGTGACAACAGGGCTGGTATCCTTCAGAAAGTTGCTCTCTCCCAGCAGGGCATCATCCACAGCCAACGAGGAAAGAAAGGCAGCCTCGTCGGCAACGTAGAGCTCATTCAGGTCAGATAGGGAGTCAGGTAAGTCTAGATCCTTAAGGATGTCAATGGTGTTGTCTCCAATCACTCTCTCATTACCATCCAATTCCTTATCCAGGTGGCCATAGGGTGGAAAGTCCAGCCTATCTTTCTCTATCGGGGAAAACTGCTCCATTTTCATTGTAAAAGTGTCAGGGGCCTGGATGCCAGAACCACGATTTAAGTCTGCAATGCTCTCGTCCAAGAGCGAAAAGTTCTCCCCTATGAGGGGCTCTTTTACCTTTTGCTGGTGCTGCATTCTGAAAGGTTTATACGCCATAACATCTGGTTCTTGTATGTTACGTCCCATTAAGGATGGATTTGCCACCGAGAGATTTCTTTGAGCGTCACTACCGCTCTGTCCATTCGAGAAATCTTTTGGCGTATTTAAAGAGGACACATTGACACCAATATCAGGCACGAAGCCTCTCTCGATACAATCCCCCAAAGTTAAATTCTCAGCATTGTTACTGCTGCATTTTTGTCCACCGTCCATATCTTAATCCTGTTGTATAGACAGAAACATATTAAACATAAAATTTAGTTAATATTATCAAAAAATACATTATGTTTTACATATAAAATGGAGTACAAATTGCTATCGTAGTATTTTACAATTGCACTTACGTTTACACAAGACAAAAAAATGCAAAGGAAAAACGCAATTTTGCGCCAACATTTATTTGCTGGTGAGTTATTCAGAAAATATTACAGATTCAGACTTTGAATAGAGTAGGTCTGGACAGAACTCCCACCTGGAGTTCCTCTCGGCTCCTAATGCAATTAAATAATATGATATGAAACGACATTTCTATCCAGATGCCCACACAAAAGCTCTCTTGGGGTGATATAATGAATGGGTTTTGTAGCTTTCTAAGACTTTTCAGCTAAACAACGATTCAAGTTGTATTTGACCCTTGTACCAGCATTTGTTTTTTTTTGTTTTTTTTCTCCTGCCAACTTATTTGAATCTATAGTCTGCATTACTGCACTAATGGATTATGTAGTTCTATAAAAACCTACTGCAACGCATTCAAACTCATCCCACAAAATGGAGCTTGATGAGGCGATTGTTTGCTCAGATAATAAAGGCTTGAGGCGCGTAGAGACATTAAAAATCATACAAATCCTCCAAATGCATCAGTCGATGCACCGCAGTGCTGCCACCTGTCGGTTGAGCTTAGCTACTGCGTCCAAAATGAACTTCAGCCTGACAAACCGCTTAATGCGCACTAAAGCTCGTTAAACCTACATAAATGTCAAACAGCACATCAATACATACTAAATGACTTAACGAGAACTGAAACCAAGTCTGAGGACGTGGTTTAAACGTTAAAAGGCATGGAATGTCTAAATGACGCAAAATTGTGGCAGCAGGAGAAGCTTTGAAACATAATTTAAAGCCATAGCAGCAGCTATATGGGTTCACATGAGATATATGTCAAGGTTAAAACAAGAAAAATGAGCGCAGACGGTGTGCAATTGCAAAAAAATGCACTCTGCATTCACAACGCACGGAAAGCAAATGCATGAGACACTTACCTTTACAAGATTTTTGACGAAAAATGCATTTCTTTACAAGTCCAAAGCTGTTTAAGCGTTCAGATGGTGTCCGCAATAGCTTTTCGTTGAACTTCCCGCATGTTCGATAGATTTTTACAAGACGCGCAGCAGCTTCGACACAGTGTTTCAACAGCAGCGAGTCGCAACAACTCACGGGAAGAAAGCACACATAAATGCACCGTAATGACGACGCCTACAAGTCGTGTCACGACATAAACTTCGTCGCACTCTGAATACCCGCTGTTTATTCGTCTGTTGCGGTCGAGCGGGGAATCGCCAGCATTACATAAGCTGCTTGTCAAACTCCCGGCAGCCCGTGATCTACCGTCAAAAAGCTCCTGCTAGCTTCAACACGGTAAACGCCCCTCCAAACGAAAACTCCAGTACAAGTTACCCTTCAGCCATGCGATTACAAAAACACAACAAAAGCTGAATAAAACCCGACAAATCGACAAACGAGCTGACAGTGACGCTAATGTCACCGAAGTGCCACCGAGCATACAAATACCGCCGCTTCAGTTGTACGCGGTCGAAACAGAAACGGGCACTCCGTGTGAACGCTAGCTTATGTCATTCCTCTGTGTCGTTTTAAACCAACGACACCGTATACCGGCTGTCAACAGCGAATATAAGCCGTTTTCATACTTAAGACGGCTCGTTTGAGAACTCGAGCGCGCTAGCTAACGCGCATTAGCAGTCGCGACCGCTGCAACTTTTGTATGCGCCTCACAGCCAACTGAGGAAGCGGTATACAGATATCTCTATGCGGGGAATACACGACGGAGAGCTAAAGACTGCACGAAAAGGGCATTCAGAATGGCGCAGTTCAGTGCGTAAATAAAGGGGCAAAGGGCACATTCGCAGGATAAAACCCGAAATAAATGCGAATGGAGAAAGATTATGTACATCCCCGTCTCTGTCTTCGGATAAATCGAGTAACACCTGTCCGGTATTGCACCATGTCCGCTAATTAGTCCACGTCTGCTCAATAAAGATGAATTAAAAATGTGAGACTTTTAGACTGTTGAGGAGAGAGAGAGAGAGAGAGAGAGAGACATGCGCACAGGGGGTCAGTTAAGTCAATATTCGCCTTTACACTAGCGTTTAAAACTGTTAACATAGTGCATACTGAATATGTATTTAAAGGCTATTATAATATAGGCTACTATGAACTTAGTAAATGTGCGACTGCAAAGGTTAAAAACAGACACAATATATGTATTGAAGTATGGTAGCCTAGGATATAGACAATAAAAGTGATGTGACATGTGGCCAAGAATGGTGACCCATACTTGGAATTAGTGCTCTGCATTTTAACCCATCCAAAGTGCACACACAGCAGTGAACACACGCACACCGTGAACACACACCCGGAGCAGTGGGCAGCCATTTTTGCTGCGGCGCCCGGGGAGCAGTTGGGGGTTCGGTGCCTTGCTCAAGGGCACCTCAGTCGTGGTATTGAAGGTGGAAGAGAGAGCTGTACATTCACTCCCCCCACCCACAATCCTTGCCAGTATGAGACTTGAACCTGCAACCTTTTGGGTTACGAGTCCGACTCTCTGACCATTAGGCCACGACTCACCCCCCCCAAGAACTTAATAAACATAAGTGGTTCAAAACTGGTTTTGTTTCAGCATTCAGATTTTAAATTGTACTGGTGACAGTACCAAATTAAAAAGGATTACCAAGTAAAATATGAATTACAATGCAAAATGATTAAAATAACATAGGCTGAAATAAATTTTATTCAGACTTTTAATGCATAAAACAGCAGCACTGTGATTTACTAGCCTAATATACAATAAACAGCTACATATGAAGAGTTTATTTGCAAAAACAGATAACTCCATTTTTTTATTTTCAAAAATCATGTTTTTTATTATGTTATCTTGTTTTTATTGTGTTTTATTGTGTTAGTTAGCTGCTTTTTAAGTTATTTTTTTTAACATAGTCAAAGTTATATATTTATATATATATATATATATACTAAGTGACTGATGAATTTTTGTCGAATTATTGTAGTTTTACTGGATGCATAGTCTTTGATGTCAACAACAAAACTAAAATAAAAAGCAATTTGCCCATTTTGCTTAACTATACCTGGTCAGTAATTTTGTATTTAATTTTTTTTTTCATTGAAGTGTTGTTTGATAAAATATAAAAATGGTGAGATAAAAGCTTAATATGAGCTTAATATACTATTGCCTGAAATAAATCAACAACAAATTGGTCCTGAATACAGAAAAACTGCAGAAAAGTGGCTGTAGCTACAGGTGTTTACTCAAAAGCAAAGTTCAGAAAGACATATACCGTACTATTTGTGTAGTATATGCTATGTATACGGTGTGCTGTAAGCATATGCAGGTGATTTTCTACAGTATTGAGAAATCTACAGTATTCAAGAAAAGCAGTTTACAACAGAACATAATGTATAATAATGTATCCCACAATGCAATGTTCTCACCTTGACCCTTCATTTCTCACCGGTGTGATGAATAAAGCATTGCAAATTTAATTACTTCCAATTCACCCTTTACAGAGAAAATGGAGTGTCAAGTCAACAGCATTGCATTGCTATATTACAGTATTCTCTGTGTTCTTATTGTATACTGCAGTGTAGCATTGAAGGTCATGTGAATATGTGCATATTGTGCATAAAATTCATAATATGTACTGCAGCAATAGTAATAACAGTATAGTAGGCTATGTTATTCCAAACATAACCAGCATATATATTGCAAAGTAGGGCTGTGCAAAGTATTCCGTTAATAGTAAGCTAGTATTACTTCCCAATACATCAATTTATCCATTACAAAATTTCACATTTACTTACCCTAGTCTTACTGTCACTTGGCTAATAATGTGTCCTCCTATTATTTCATATATTGACTGTATCTGAAAACCTACTGAGCTCACGTTACAAGTTACCATTGAATGTCATGTTGAATTTATTTGCTTTGTAGGCAGTCCACTTTCTACATGCACATCTCTTTCCTAACATATACCAGCACTGACAGATGCGCATACCCCAATAAAAAAAGGTGTACAGTGCTGGAGTAAAGATGACAGAGTCTGATGTAGAGATGATGGGAAGGTGTTCTAAGCTGTCAAAGAGTGAAGAGACGAGGCAGATTCACTCCGCCATCCAAACAAGTTCATTATGGGGTGACGGGTGCGGCCTGGGCATGTGGATGTTTAATTATGCCAGTGGAGAGAAAAAGCATACAAACCATCTCCAGGGGCCAACTAGAAGAAATCACACTGTTCTTTGACTCTGTAAAGTAGTAACAGGGAACACAGAGCCTCCAGGATGTTGTGTGAGATGTGATCATTATTGATCCACCAACACCCTTCCCTCCATCTCGAACTGCAGTCATGGGTCATGATTAAAAAACACACAGCCAGTTTAAAAATTCTGCTGATTTTGTTAGGTTTGGACAGGCAGATATTCAGTAATTGTAAACTGGTCTTTAGTAGAGGATTGATGGCCTGCTGTAGAAAGAAAGATATTTTCCAAGGAATAGTTCACCCCAAAATAATAATTCTGTCATTATTTACACACCTTCATGCAGTTCCAAACTCATATAACTTTATTACTTAGCATAAAGTGAAAAATGTGAGGGGGATATATATATCTTAATAAATAAATACATAAAAAAAGCTTTAAATTAAAAGTTCTCAGAAGGAAATTACTTAGAAAATCCAAAGTATGAGATACCAACACATGAAAAAAGAAAGAAAACAGAAACTGATATCATAGAGGGCCCCTGAATATGACCTTTGATGAAAAGGGTTGTTTAAAATATCATGTGACTACCTGAAACCTTAATGGGGGTTTTTTTTGTTCGTTTTTTTTTTTTGTTTAAACCGGCAGAGACACATCGGTAAGTAGATCATAGCCATATGATGCCTGGGAGAATGGTAGTCAATGGGGAGTAATCCACAATGGGAGGAAGACGATGAAGGCTGGAATAATCCACAATGGAAGGAAGACAAAGAGCAATCAACCATATGAGGTGAGCAACACTGCAGTAGAGGTCAGTGATAGTCCTTTGTTAGACTTGTTAATGTGAGATTGCAAGGAAAGTGGAAGTACAGGGAATGGCTGGTGGAGTGACAGTACCACACTCCATTCTGGCCGCTCTGGAGTCCCAAGATATCGGACACCATCCACGACCCATCCTCATCTGGGTGGCTAAACGGCCTGCATGGAAGATGGCCAGCATGGTTGGGTTCAGGATCCAGGTCTGCATGGAAGGTGGCAAGCAGGGTTGGGTCCAGGATGTTGTCTCAAGCCACCCAAGATCTTTCTTCTAGGCCATACACCTCTCAGTTGATTAGGTAATCAAGACAACTTCAGTATGGGCCACTGCATCTGGGGCTTAACTTTTTGCTGGGCAGTCAAAGCTGGATATCTTTCGCTCTCTAGGAACCAGTGATTGACGGTGGGTTCCTCTGATGGTTCTCAAGACCACGGGAATTGGTTGGAAGTTGAGTGAGCATTTGAAGGGGTAAATCCAGTGGCAGGTTTATGGAGGGAATTCTGGGCCCAGTGGGTAAAATTGTTCCAAATGTTCTGGTGGTGATGGCAGTGTGTCTCCTAAGGAAATGGCCAATATCTTGGCTGATAGATTCTACCTCAATCTGACATAATGACATCATTATTCACATGGCACAGCTGATTGATTTCTTTTCACATCAGCAGCCAATGAGCTTGCTGCTCAACATTCAAATACTCGGCTAGTGCTTGCTGTAGCGGTTGCAGCGCGCTTCAGAAACCCTCCACCTTCCCCAGCTATGGGGTGATTTCATGTATGTTATATGTGCAGCAGCAGTAAGTCCTACATGCTCACAGCAGCATGTCTGTGGATAATAATAATAATTAATTCATAATTCCTTACATTTATATAGCGCTTTTCTGGGCACTCAAAGCGCTTTACATAGAAAGGGGGAATCTCCTCAACCACCACCAGTATGCAGCATCCACCTGGATAATGCGACGGCAGCCATATTGTGCCAGAACACCCACCACACACCAGCTTATTGGTGGAGAGGAGACAGAGTGATGAAGCCAATCAGCAGATATGGGGATGGTTAGGAGGCCATGATGGTCAGAGGCCAATGGGCGAATTTGGCCAGGGTGCCAGGGATTTTTAATGACCACAGAGAGTCAGTCTGGTTTAGACTCGGTTTAACGTCTCTTCCGAAAGACGTATTCGCAGTAGCTCAGTTTAATGTCTCAAATAAACTTGACTTGACGGATGTATTCGCAGTAGCAAGTCAAGTCAAATTTATTCAATAACCATTCATTTAAAGCAAAAAGTCTACTGAACCTTTCGTGTCCTCGTCGATACGTGGGAAGCGGTCCTGACATGATGATCGTCGTCGCGGGCGATGTGCGAGCAGGTACTTCCTCTGCCACCTCCGCAGCAGCTGCAGCGCAGCAGATCTATTCCGCCAAGACCAAACACATTAACATACAGTATATATATATATATATATATTTTTTTTTTTTTATAAAAAAGCAAAATTGCAACTAAACTTGACAACCAGTGATCGCCAAGGTTTTTAATATGGAAAACAGCAGAACTTTTTGTTTTTCATGGAAATAACCCAACACCAAATAAAATATTATTCTTGATAATAAAACTTTACTTAAGCTTTAAATGTAATAATTACTTGAATGTCTTCAGACCTAGCTAAAAGCACTTATGAGTAACAAAGCTGATCTCAGATATTTATTTGGCCCTTTTGAGGATTCACACTACGCTGATGCGTAGGAATTAAGTTTGACACCTATGATCTATATTATTATATATTATATTATTTTGAATGTTTGAATATTTTCAAATGTTCAAAACGCTTGATAAAATATTCTCCTGTGCTCATTTCATTGAAGCAACAAGTCCTTGCTTATTTTAGCGATGAGCCATGATTTCCTTTACCTCACAGTTATTCTGGCCACCATGCATTCCAGACTTGCTCTTGAGCTTCCTAGTGCAATTGTTTTCTTAGCAGTTATAATATGGTTGCCATTTTTCCAATGAGTTAAAAGGAAATCTTGCACTACCAGGAAGAAATAAACACTAAGTAGGAGCCCCGGAGGACATGCAGGCCCACAGTTGCTTGCTTTCCATCACTGCCTTATAAAAACACCAGACAGAGGGTGTTAAAAATGCATCACAATTTGGAACCATGTGGGGCTTTTTGCTTTGGCTCATCTAGCAAGCTCTCTGCAGTGGCAGCTGTCAAGCAAGAATATGATCTACTTCACAGGGAGGCATCCCCCCCAAAAAAAATTAATAAATAAATAAATACCAGGAACTCCAATGACCCAAATAATCAAACTACCCCCTGGTTAGTTAATAGCCTCTGTTGAGAACCTGTCATTTTAATGCAACATGCTGCATGTCCTGTCATCCGCAATGCTGCTGTATTTTGACAAGAAAGACTAAAGTGAGAGAAACTGTATTTTAAGTACCTGTGAGAGAGTAGGGCAGATGAAAATAGCTCAGACAATTTGCTTAGCAAGATTAACACTACATGAAGACATATTTGGCTGTGCTTTTACTTTGTAATCGTGCAATTAAAATAAATGTGTTCCTGCATGTCGAGTGATGAGGTAAAGCTCCCGGGTGGTGTTTATGTCTTCGGATAACTGAATCAGGTTGACTCAAAAATCTATTTTGCTAGCACAATAGTGGTGTAAAACAACATACTTTGATGAGCAGATCAATACACAAACACAGGAACTCACAAGAGATCAGGACTGCAGAACGAATGTGGTTTCCACCTTTGTTGAGCAGAATTTCGCTGCAACACTGTCGTCACTCCTCCTTTTATACTTCTGGAGCTCCTCCGTGGGACTCGAGACCGGTGAGTGGCGCAGGTGTCGTGCATTAGCATTTACTCCACCGGCCTCGCTCCATTCCCACGGCTCTCGGCCCCGCCCCTCTCGTCACATACCCCCATCGCCCCTCGCAGGCCGGGGGTACTGGGGGTAAGGACAGACAGACGAGTCGAGAGAAAAGGAGACGGAAGGATGAGGAGAGACAGAGATGAGAGAGGGGAGAGAGGGAAAAAAAAAAAAATCTTGTTCCGGTTCCCAGACATACTGCCGCTCGGCCCTCCACCAGCTGGGTAAACTCTTCCGCGATGCCAGGCGGCGGCACTGGACAGCCCTCGGCAGACGGCGCGACACTCCTCCGCCGCCCGGTGGACGGCTCCTCCGGGTTCGGGCAGTCGGCAGGAGTCCCCCGTTCCCTGCTCCTCCCCATCATGGCGGATGGCAGCAGGCTCCGGCCTCAGGCGAACGGATGCGACTCCTCCGCTCCCTCATGGACGGCAGCCGTCCCTCCACATCCCAGGCGGTTGGCAGCGAGTTCGTCCGCCCCCCCGGCAACTCACTCCAGCCCACCGCCTCGAGCCTCCATGGCGGCAGACTGCCCCACCATGCTCGATGGCACCGCGGACTCACCACAGTGGCGAGGGATCTCTGGCAGCGTGTCCCTCCTTCCTCCCGGGTTTCGGCACCAATGTAACAAACATTTGTAGTCACGGGAAGAAGGAGGCAGGAACCGCCTTAGCATTTAGCATTTACTCCACCGGCCTCGCTCCGTTCCCACGGCTCTCGGCCCCGCCCCTCTCGTCACAATAATATATAACATGTCTATATTCTTTTTTCTGCAACATCAAAATTATTGGTTAAAATGTATGTGAATGTATAAGAGAAAATGTGTATTTGATGTCAATAGTTCTCTTTTTTTGGCATCAGGATGCAGATTTTACATCGGAGATTAAGTGGTGATCTGAAACAATGCGCCCTTACTTGTATTATCTTGCGTAGTTTTGTTCATGGCATGTCACCTAACCAGTCCATGTTGGCATCTGCCTAATTCAGGTAGTTTTTAGTAAGTGAGATAGATTACGATGGCGCAGTCTTTGTTATCTGTGTCACCAGTGTCGTCAGTGTTGTTTCTTTTCCAGGATAATTAGACACCAGGGCCCGCATTCACAAAACATTGTATCTTACCACTAAGAGTTCTCCTAAATAGCAGTAAAAGTTTGTAGATAAGAGTTTTCTCTTAAAACCTATTCACAAAGCTGCTGAGACAAACTTTTACTAAGGAATAGACAGAAGTCTTAAGCTAAGAGTAAGGGGGCGGGGTTGACC
>NW_015542400.1:260650-261065 GCF_001515605.1 Sinocyclocheilus anshuiensis | reverse complement strand
TTCCCACCAGAGACAGTAATATATTGGATCACTGTTACACCACAATAAAGAATGCATATCACTCTGTTCCACGGACAGCTTTGGGGCTCTCTGATCACTGTTTGGTTCATCTTATACCGACCTACAGGCAGGAACTGAAATCAGCTAAACCTGTATTAAGGACTGTAAAAAGATGGACTAAAGAAGCAGAGCAGGATTTACAAGCTTGTTTTGACATCATTGATTGGAGTGTTTTTGAAGCTGCTGCCACCAATCTGGACGAGCTCACAGAGACTGTAACATCTTATATCAGTTTCTGTGAAGACATGTGCATTCCTACCAGGACTCATTTAACTTACAACAATGACAAACCATGGCTCACTGCAAAACTCAGACAGCTCCGTCAGGCCAAAGAAGATGCTTACAGGAAGGGGGA